>NW_011373443.1:0-613 GCF_000754665.1 Bison bison bison
AGAAAGGTTTATCGTGGAAAAGACAGCATGTTCAGATATACCCTGATTGGAGCATAGGTGTATGGGTGTTCATCTATTAATAACTATTTTTTAAACTTTGATACATGTTAGAAAAATTTTGGGAGAAGAAGTTGGGGAAAAGTGTTGGATCTGCAGTTTTATTTAAACATAACACTGACCAACAATTGCATAACATGAATCACTCCTTGAATCGAAAAACACACAACTTCATTTTTATTATGTGTTTACATATTCCTTTTCACAGAACAGTGCCCAAGGATCAGGAATCAGCCAGTTGTGGCCCATTCAAGCTGAACAGCCCTGCCACTGCACTTCAGCAGGCCAAGATGGTCAGTCCTTGCAGAAGGGGCCACCCTGATTCCTGGCTGTGTATTTCCATACATTCAACTGGCAGCACAGACAGCCTCCTGGGAGAACAGTGCTTGGCACTCAGGCGTCCTGGCCTTGGCACCCACCACTCCCACACACACCTGGTCTCCCTTTTAGGCAGAGCTGGCCTCCACTCATAAGTGAGGCATCCAATGTGACCTCAGCCACAGCTGCCATGTCATGCTCCAGAGCGGCCAACTCCACCTCGGCCCCCCAAGCTTCC
>NW_011373444.1:0-1839 GCF_000754665.1 Bison bison bison
GGTAGGCTGCAGTCCATGGGGTTGCTAAGAGTCAGACATGACTGAAGTGACTTAGCAGCAGCAGCAAGCACAAAAATAGACATAGATAGATAAAACAGAAACAGGAGGAAAAGAGAGATAATTAAAAGTCAGTCTATATTGAAGCGAAGTGAGGTCACTCAGTCGTGTCCAACTCTTTGCGACCCCAGGACTGTAGCCTATCAGGCTCTTCCGTCCATGGGATTTTCCAGGCAAAAGTGCTGGAGCGGATTGCCATTTCCTTCTCCAGGGGATCTTCCCAACCCAGGAATCGAACCCGGGTCTCCCGCATTGCAGGCAGACACTTTACCGTCTGAGCCACCAGGGAAGTCCTTTAATTATAATAACACATCCCTTTTTAGCTTAAGTCAGTCTATATTAGTAAAATATTAAGGTTGCCATTTCCTTCTCCAGGGGATCTTCCCGACCCAGGGATTGAACCCGGGTTTTCCAGGCAAGAGTACTGGAGTGGAGTGCCATTGCCTTCTCTGTTTTAAAAGTATAAACATTCCAATTAAAATGTAAAGTTTTTCAGACAAGAAAAAAAAGTCCCAGTTATTGTATATGCTGTTTATATGAAAGGCAATTTAAGCTGAAAGGTACTGTAGGGTTGAAAGTAACAATGCAGAAAATGATATACCATGCAAAATTGGTAAGAAATAAGAAACCTGGGATGGGCAAATTAATGCTAAACTAGATTTTCAGGAAAGGAGGATGACTCCTTTATAAGATATAAAGCCACTTAATTATATAATCATAATAAGGATTCATTCATCAAGAATGGTCACTAAAGTTGGCCCAGTAAGGGGCCATTATCATTATATAATATTGTTATATAATAAGAAACACATTATTTATATGAGAAATGTCATCATTACAGAATCGAGAAACAAAATATAAGTGGTTTCATGCTAATAAATTTAAAACTATATGAAATGTAAAACTCCAAGTAAATAAATTCAACCAAAAATAACTTAGAAATGTTTATAGTCATATGTTTATTAAATAAATTGCAACTGTAATGAAAAATCTTCCATAACTGAATCACATGCGCTAGTGACTAACTTGGTAAATTTTCTCCAACAATTGATAAAGAAATCACACATCTTACACAAGATATTATAGACTTGAAACAGTAGACAAGCCAACAAAATTCAGTATATTTAACAACCTGAATTTAAAGATAGAGCAAGTCTGATACAAAATGAACAAATTGGGTTTTAACCAAGAATTCTTGTTGAATTAATACTTTGAAATCAAATCCCTTCAATAAAACAAAGGAACAAAATAGTGCCATTATTATAATAAATGCAAAAATATACATAACTTATCACCCATTAAGATTATAAAAAAAATCGTAAAACTGCAGCTAATTCCATAATAAGTGCTGAAATATTTAAATCTTCTCCTGATATGAGGAATGAGAAAGGATTCTTGTCACCATTTCAATTCAGTACTTATATAGGGCAATAATACGTGAAAAAGAAAAGACATAAAGATGAGAAAGGAAGAAATGAAACTTATTATTCACATATTGTGTGAGTATATTTCTATACTATCTAACATCTATATATTATATATTAGAATTAACGAGTGAATTTGGCAAGATTGATGGATACATGATTAATAAAAATTGTAATTCCAAATGCCAGCAACAAATTAGATGATTAAATTAATTATAAATATCATTTACAAGCTCAAAGACTATAAAACTCCCAGGTAAAACTTTGGGGCTTCCTGGGTAGCTCAGCTGGTAAAGAATCCATCTGCAATGCAGGAGACACTGGTTTGATCTCTGGGTTGGGAAGATCCCCTGGAGGA
>NW_011373444.1:1939-3571 GCF_000754665.1 Bison bison bison
AGGACATGGCAACCCACTCCAGCTGTAGGGCTTCCCCAGTAGCTCAGCTGGTAAAGAATCCACCTGCAATGCAGGAGACCCCGGTTCAATTCCTGAGTGGGGAAGATCCCCTGGAGAAGGGAATGGCTACCCACTCCAGTATTCTGGCCTGGAGAAATGAAACTTATTATTCACATATCGTGTAAGTATATTTCTATACTATCTAACATCAATCTATATGTATTAGAATTAACAAGAGAATTTGGCAAGATTGATGGATACATGATTAATAAAAATTGTAATTCCAAATGCCAGCATATTAAATGATTAAGTTGATTATGAATATCATTTACAAACTCAAAGATTATCAATCTCTCAGGTAAAATTTTAATGAAATCTGTGCAAGCTCTTTACATAGTGAACTATGGGGAAATTATATTGATAGGAATTAATGAAGATATGAACAACTGGAATGGTGTTCAAAGCTTATTCAACAGAAGATTCATTTTTTTCAGGTGATCAATTCTTCCCACTCTAAAGCACATGCAATCCTATTCAATGTGAATGCAAGTCAAATCCTAGCATGTTCAATAATTCAGCATGTTCTGTAAAGGCATAAGTAAAAAATGGGGCCAATGGGAATAATTAACAGGAAGTTAGATTCCAGCTAAACAGAATAAAGGAACAATCCACTGGTCAATGTTAAAACAGTTCTCAAAACTGTGGTTTCCTGCCACTGCAGTTCAAATAAAAGCTGTACAGTATCCTGGTGAAGATATTCTACTGGGAAATTAAAGATAGGTTGATGGTTTGTGACAGCTACACTGTTATGTTAGTGTTTGAGTTTATATGATTCCATTGTATTTGGATATCTGAATTTTCTATACTGTAGTATTCTAGAATGAATCTTCAAACCATGGGGACATTTTTCACTTTTACGACTACTTTAAAATGGTATTTTTATATAAAAGGTATGCATGAGTGTGCTAAGTCACTTCAGTCATATCCGACTCTTTGTGACCCCATGGACTGCAGCCCACCAGGTTCCTCTGTTCATGGGATTCTCCAGGCAAGAATACTGGAGTAAACTGCCCTACCCTCCTCCAGGGTATCTTTTCAACCTAGGGACTGAACCCGTGTCTCTTACGTATCCTACACTAGCAGGTGGGTTCTTTACCACTAGTGCCACCTGGGAAGCCCATATAAAAGGTAAGGTGTTTAATTTACTGAAAATTTGAATGCTAGCATTGTAGAATATAGTGGATGATGTTCATGTTCGTGCTATGTATGTAGGTATATAAATCCCATAGAATTTAAACATTTACATTTGGCTTCATATGTTTGATAAAAATACAGTGAGGTCAGAGAAGGGAAGCAATTTTCCCAAGTTTATGCAGAAGAATGGCACAACTGAATTTAGGAGTCACCCTTCTGTAATCCAGTCCTGAACATTACATAATGCTATTCTCTCAAGGTAAATTTCCATAAATGCAACCATTCATTGACAACTGTACCTCCCTTTAAATATGAGACAGGCACATTCAAAACCATCAGAATCATTTCCTCACATTTGAATATATGTTATACCTGAGCTCTATTTTGGTCCAAATCACAACTAATTATATTTTCAATTTCTGTGATATTAAATCACAC
>NW_011373444.1:3671-3976 GCF_000754665.1 Bison bison bison
GACGGTTGGATGGCATCATTGGTTCAATGGACATGAATTTGAGCAAACTCCAGGAGATAGTGGAGGACACAGGAGCATGGTATGCTATAGCCCATGAGGTTGCAAAGACTCCAACAAAGTGATTCTCTGGACTTGGTCATGGTCCTATCATATAGTTACACATAAGTGCATTTTTTCTGAGAATAACAATTTTTCATAAGGTTTTTATACATATCATAAAAATGACACAAAATTCTACATGAAAAATTATACTTTTAATGCTTTTTTCTATATATTTACTTAAGAGTCATTACAAACTTGACCAT
>NW_011373444.1:4705-6427 GCF_000754665.1 Bison bison bison
ATTAGAAATAGAGTGTGCTCAGTGTAAAATTTCAAAAAATTGTAGATGTACTTCTCTTTCTCAAAGATAACCATAATTAGCAGTAAAGTCTGTATATGAATCATATACACACAAACATACATTAGCACACATATTTATATATTTGTGCATATAACTGAATTAAACTATAACACATTTTTTTTCCTTAGCAATATGTCTTAGAGGTGTTTTGTGTAAACCTTCACAATATAGACATAGGTGACTGCAAGACTTGAAGAGTATTCATAGTATGGATACAATGTAATTTATTCAAAAACTACTCTGTTGCTTTTTTTGTACCCATACTTTTGTATACCTGCCTGAGTAGCTGTACAATTCTAGAAGTGGAATTACTGTGTATAGGATATGTAATTCAAAATGTTGCTTTAAAATGTTAAATAGCTTTCCAAAAAAGTCAGTATGATTTTATATCCCTTGCAAAATCTAGTACCAGAGATTGAAAATAAATCTTATATTTTAAATTGAGTGTTCACTAATAAGGCTATATAAATTACTGTAGACATAAAATATGTTTTCTCAGAACTGAATGTTACTGTATATTATTGTAGAAATAAGGTATTTTGCTATAGATATATATAGGTGTCAATTTACTACCCCATATCAATAGAACTTGCCAGTTCTCTCTTTTTTTAATATTTATTCATTATTTATTTGGGTGCATTGAGTCTTAGTTGTGGCGTGTGGTATTTTCGATCTTAGTTGCAGCATGCCAAGATTTAGTTCCCTGACCAGGGATTGAACCCAGGCCCCCTGCATTGGGAACACGGAATCTTAGCCACTAGACCACCAGGGAAGTCCCACCAGTTCCTATATAATTTATCATCCAGGTCAATGTTAGGTTCAGAACACCAATTAACAAATCACTTGAAATATTTCTTAGGAATATACTTAAATTATTTTAATTTGGGTATAGTTGATTCAGACACTTTTTACTGTTTTTTATTTTTTTAACTTGGATGTTTTGGCTTTTGTGATCTTTTTTGGCATGTGGCAATGTTTGATTATTGTACTACTAAGACAAATCTTTCAAATGTACAAAACAAACAATTTCACTGTTTAAGAAATCTCATTAGCAATTTATCATAGAAAAACATAGACACAAATAAGATTAGAAATAATATTTCTAGAAGGTACTTTAGCTCTATATGTGCATAGAAACCTTCACCAAATTAACATGCCTTATCATAATTAAAATTCTTCTTGACTTTGTGATTTTTTTATTCCTTTTATTTGGTTTTGCTCCTATTGTCAAATTAGGTATCCTTTACTTCACATAAAGAAAATAATTTTAATTGAAAAAAATATGATTGGAATTTTTTTTAATATTAGGAAACTATATACCTGATATATATAAAATATAGACAATACTAATGAAAGAGACAACTTATATCCACCAGCAAGAAAATATGATCAATGCACAGCAAGAAAATATGATCAATGCACAGCAAGAAAATATGATCAATGCATTTGTGCACTCCCCTAATTATATCACTTTGCATCCTTCTAGGAAAACACAGACACATCAAACATTTGGTACTGATCATTTGTTTGCTTTTTGAGGTTACATTTATTGTATTTGTATGTCATTTTTATTTATCCTTCAAAGCATAATACAAATGGAAAACAGTGCAATAACACCAACTAACCAGGGCCATGTAGTAAGCCAAAGAGAACACAGCTGTA
>NW_011373444.1:6527-10878 GCF_000754665.1 Bison bison bison
TATAAACACCACTCAGATGCAGGATAAAACAATGTCAGAATTTCAGAAGAATAAGGGCTTCCCTAGTAGCTCAGCTGGTAAAGAAGCTGCCTGCAATGCAGGAGACCCCAGTGTGATTCTTGGGTCAAGAAGATCTGTGAGAGAAGGGATAGGCGACCCACTCTAGTATTCTTGGGCTTCCCTGATGGCTCAGCTGGTAAAGAATCCACCTGCAATGTGGGAGACCTGGGGTCAATCCCTGGGTTGGGAAGATCCCCTGGAGAAGGGAAAGGCTACCCACTCCAGTATTCTGGCCTGGAGAATTCCATGGACTGTATAGTCCATGGGGTCACAAAGACTAAGCAACTAAGCAACTTTCACTTCACTTCAAAAGAGGTAAATCTTTTCTGCCAAGTGCTATTGTTATGCCTCCCCTTTTCCCCATAGTAACCACTTTCCTGACTTCTAAGATCCTAGACTCATCTTACATGTTGTGAAGGAAAGGAGTAAGAGCAAGCCTGTAGCTATCCCTTACATGGAATGTTTGAGAATAAACGAACTTCTAGTAAATGTGTTAATGACATTGTTAATAATTCCTTATAAACATGCTAATAGATATAACTTTTACCAGGGTATACTTTGTCTGTCTAGGTTGTTTAAACTACCTTGGAAGTTAGGGATCTATGGAGAATGACTTTCTGGAGAATGAGAGACAGACGCTGTGTAATTAACAGTAAAATAGGATGAATCAAAAACTAAGTGACTACATTTTGTAAATTTTTTCACAAACATCACTTATATCTTCACAAATGATATTCAACATTACAACTCACCTTTTATTATGGAACCAAAATGCAACTTAACATGGAAGAAAAAGAGCACTAGCAGGGCTTCTGTCTGATACGTTCCTGATCCCCCAAATATTTTGTATTTTGGCTGAATGTTTGCCTCAACGCTTTGAATAATTATAAAAACTTGGTTTAAGTTCTACCATTCACATGAGTCTAATTTCACAATTCAACTCATGACAAAACAGTTATTTTGGCAGCACATATAGTTTCAGAAAATATGGATTGTGGGGTGGGGGGGTTTGTATTCCTTTGTTCAATATTATGTTCATGAAACTTATCCACAGTGAACACTGAAGTTTGTTCATACTCATTGGTGTATGATATTACAGTGTATGATATGATATATACAGTGTACCCATTCTTAGAGTAAAAAGTAGACTTTTTCTGGTGGACTTTTAAGTTGTTTCCAGTTTAGGGCAATTAGGAATTAGGGTTTCTAAATGCTTTTTGTCACACATGTAGATTTTAAGGATAATTACATAAGCCAGAGTAGAATTACTGAGTCATACTGTATATGTCTCTTCAATTTAATAGAATCTACCAAAACTTTGTCAGAGTCCTGGATACAAATTTTCCTTCCACAACAATATATGTGAGTTCCTTACCAACACAAGGTGTGGCAGAGTGAGAAGCTCAAGTCTGCCCAGGCACTCTGAATAGGGCAAATTCCCCTGGGCAAGGAGTCTGCAACCAGGCAGAGCATGGAGGAGTTGCTGAGCTGATGAGGCTGAGACTGGAGTCTGGAGCTGCTAAATGCAGCTGGGTATAGCACTGTGGATGAGGGAGCTATATACAGGACTAGGGCAGAAGTCTACGTGGGAGTTCACAACAGGTCTTTGGTCAAGAGTTGGGCTGCACATGGCCACAAGATACATCAAGGGCTAACACACAGTGGGTGTTACGAGAAGACCAGAGAGACCAGAGGTCTTGAACTGTCCAAAGGCGGTGGGGTTCTGATCTAGCCAAAACAGAGTGACTTAGAGCAACCTGTGGGATAACATTCAATCACCAATGTTTAATCAGAATCCACTAAGAAGAGCAACTAGAAAAGGATCATTAAAAAATATATATTTTATAGAAAAGTTGTTAAAAATTCCAAGTTTTTAGAAATATGTCAAATTATAGATCAAAAATCAATAGAACCAATGCAGGTGAAATAAAAACAAATATTGACATGGGTATATCATACTTGAACAGCTAAAATCCAAAATTTTTGTTAAATTAAAATTTCCAGAGAAATAGAGAAAAATTTCCTACCTAAGAGTGATAATTAAAATGATGGCTGCCTTCTCAACAAAACCCATTGAGACTGGGGAATATGGAAGAACATCTTTCCAATGTTGAAAGGATAAATAAAGCTGTAAACCTAGAATTATATATCCATCAAATTTATCCCTCCAAACTGAGAATGAAATGAAACACACCCACGCAATCAAACTTGAAGCCATTTATTCCTGGACAACCTGCACTGTAAGTTTACAGCAGGTTCTTCAGGCTAAAAGAAAAGACACCACTTGGAAATTAAGAGCTCTAGGAAGAAGTGAAAACCACTAGAGAGGGAAAATATGTGCATAACTATAATGACAACTTATCTTTATTTTTAAAATATATTTATGAATCAAAACTGGCAACTAGTATTGTTTATGTAAAATATATGAAAGGGGATTAAACGAAATGTAGTGTTGTGAGATTATATTTACTTGGGGGTGGTACTATCATAATTCAAGGTAGACCAAGATAAGACAAAGATTCATATCCCAATCCTTCGAAAAACAGTTAAATACAAAATGGCACAGGCAATAACCTGGTACACAATGGCTGCATAACAAATTATCCCTAACTTTATCTCTAATAATATACTCTTTTTTTTAGAATTGCATGATTTGTTAAAACTATATAAAAGTCAATATATATAATTTGCACATATATAAATGACAAGTCTCATCAAAATTACTTGGAAACACAAAGACATAAAATTCTCATCACATTTTTAGTAGCATGAGTTTATATCCAGTCTCTCTCCTTTCTTAAAATAAGCATTTATAATATCCCTCCCAAGCACTAAAGGTGTGTCAGCCCTTAACATTCCAGTAAAAAAAGGATGGAAGAAAAAAAGTCACCTAAATAAATGTACAATTACAATCAGTAGTAAATGCTAAGAAAAGTACTAGCTCCTATGACACCAAGAAAGAACCCTCTTACTTCAACCACCTGGTGCATGGCATGAGGCTTGGGAAAGACTGATGATGACCATTCATGTTTTTAAGACAAGCTATGCTGGCCCCAAACTCAGGTGGCTATATACTCCTATTTATTCAGATTTTTCCCACCTGGCTGTCTGTCAATAAAGTACCAACATCACTTGGCCTGTACTTGGCATGCTCTGTGAACTGAATAAAGATTTACTGGAATCTGGGAAATATTTAAGCAAATAAATTAAGTAAAATATAAAGAAAAATCATGCACTTCTTGAGAAAGTTATTTGTCTTAAATAAATTGGTATATTGATTAGATTAACTGGATAAAGGAAAAAAAACTACAAAGTAAAGTACATTTAAAAAATAATTTTGATAGAAAGTTTTCAGACTTTACAGCCTAACCACACTGTTGCCAAAAATCAGGAAAACTGGAAGTATAAGATTATGTATTTGAAAGCACCACAAACCCAAGGAAACAAACATTTAAATAGACAAGAGCTCAATTACAAGATAAGCCTTGGTGGTGAGACCCAAATTTGGTACCCCCTATTCCCTCCAGGATTTTGCTGATTCACAGGAAATGACTGAGAAGCCAAGATGTTGAGCAAAAAGTTGGAGGTGAGAAGCTAAGCAACTCACCAGGGCTTTTATCAATCCAGGAGAAACAAATTGGACCTGAGGGTTCACAAAGGAGGAGAGGCCCTAGGAAACAACCCAGGGGTTCATCTGACATTCCAGAAGATAAAATTCCTGACAATATCCAACTTCTCAGTTCCTGACTGCTATGAGATGAACTGCCCTCGGGCTAATGTCCTCTCAGAAACAACAACAAAAATTGCACCTAAACTCCAATTATCTCCACTGTATTTAATACAGAAAATCCAGCCTACAATACAAAACAACCATACATGTAAAACAGAAATAGAATAATTACCATCAGGCCTGTGATCTATTACCTCCATTTACTAGGATGCTTGGGGGAAAAAAAAAGAACAATTAATTTGTTGCACATACACCATTTAGCTAGGAGGAGGGCATGACAACCCACTCCAGAAATCTTGCCTGGAGAATCCCCATGGACACAGTAGGCTAGCAGGCTACAGACCATAGAGTCACAAAGAGTCAGACATGACCAAAGCAATTTAGCACACATGCACACCATTCAGAGTGGCTGAGATATCACTGCATACCTACAACTAAAAATACTAAGTACTGACAAGGATGCAGAATAACTGCAAGACTCACATTTCTGGTGGTGTGTACTATGGTACAAGCATGCTGCAAAACACTTTGACATTTTCTAAAATAACATAAAGACACATC
>NW_011373444.1:10978-11760 GCF_000754665.1 Bison bison bison
CACATCAATCATATGATACAGCCATTCCATTCTTTGAAGCTTCTTCAAGAAAAATGAAATTATATATCCATACAAAGATATTTATATGTTTATATCATGGAAAAGGGGACAGGTCTTGGGCAAGACTAAGAGGGAAGAAATACAAAGATGTAGAGGGAAACATGGACATATGGGAGGGATATTTAACTGTTACTGATTATAGAGAGAATTTCATAAAGGAATATATATTTCAAAGCTTACACTGATATTTCAGTGTACAGCTTATTTAACTAAATATCAGTAACCTCAAATATGCAGATGACACCACCCTTATGGCAGAAAGTGAAGAGGAACTCAAAAGCCTCTTGATGAAAGTGAAAGTAGAGAGTGAAAAAGTTGGCTTAAAGCTCAACATTCAGAAAACGAAGATCATGGCATCTGGTCCCATTACTTCATGGGAAATAGATGGGGAAACAGTGGAAACAGTGTCAGACTTTATTTTTCTGGGCTCCAAAATCACTGCAAATGGTGATTGCAGCCATGAAATTAAAAGATGCTTACTCCTTGGAAGGAAAGTTATGACCAACCTAGATAGCATATTCAAAAGCAGAGACATTACTTTGCCAACAAATGTTCGTCTAGTCAAGGTTATGGTTTTTCCTGTGGTCATGTATGGGTGTGAGAGTTGGACTGTGAAGAAGGCTGAATGCCGAAGAATTGATGCTTTTGAACTGTGGTGTTGGAGAAGACTCTTGAGAGTCCCTTGGACTGCAAGGAGATCCAACCAGTCCATTCTGAAGGAG
>NW_011373444.1:11899-13825 GCF_000754665.1 Bison bison bison
TGGATGGCATCACTGACTCGATGGACGTGAGTCTCAGTGAACTCTGGGAGTTGGTGATAGACAGGGAGGCCTGGTGTGCTGTGATTCATGGGGTCGGAAAGAGTCGGACATGACTGAGTGACTGATCTGATCTGATATCTCAGTGAAGCTGTAATAAAATGTGTAGGATGTATAAAATATGTCTTTAGAAGAAATTATGTATCATTAAATGTAAGAGAGGAAATATGGAAAATTAAAGAGCTGATAATCCACAATGAGAAAATGCAAAAGAAACAATAATTTAGTAGCAAAAATAATAAAAATGAAACAATAATATTAAGGTCAGGGAAACACAGTTTAAAAAAAATTACAAAGAGAAGATCAACAAATTCAAAAGTTGGTGTTCATTTTTGTAAAATGGTTTAAAAAAAAGTATAAACTCATGAGAAGACTGATCAAGAAAAAGAGTAGACCCATATTATCAGTATCAGAACAAAGAGAGTATAATACTACAGATCCTAAGGACATATGCATAATATTATAAGGAAATTTATTCCAATATATTTGAAATTAAACAAAATGATGAAATTCAAAAAGGAATACATATATCCAAAATTTTTTGGAAATAACAATCAAGTAAGTTTCATCTAACAAAACTTCTTACAAATGATTTTCACACCTGGTACCCTAAGCAATGAACTTTCCATATAATTGAGAAAGAAATAAAATCAGTCTTATACAACTTCTTCCACAGAATAGAAAGAGCAAAAGAACTTTCTAAAATGTTTTATTGGATCTATATAAACTTATATAAAACTACTAAGGCTATTTTAAGGAAGGAGATTCTTAGGTTTATATCTCCTGTCAACATTGACAACAACAGCAAAATATTTTTCTGACAAACTTGAGTCAAGAAGAAACAGATACTTTAAACATACCAATCACTAGAAATGAAATAAAAAACACTCCCTATAGACAAAAGTCCAGGAGTGGTCGGCTTCACTGGGAAATTCTGGCTAACGTACAAAGAAGAACTTACACCTATCCTCAAACTATCCCAAAAAACTGAAGATGATGGAACACTAAGAAATTCATTCTATGAGGCCATCATTGCCCTGATACTAAAACCAAACAAAGCCACTTATAAGAAAAAGAAAATTACAGGCTAGTATATTCATGAATATAGATGCAAAAGTCCTCAATAAAATATTAGCAAACAGAATCCAACAATACACAAAAAGGATCACATACCATGATCAAGCTAGATTTATTCCAGAGTCAAAAGGATGGTTCAACATATGCAAATCAATTAATGCGATACAGCACATTTGCAAGAGAAAGTACAAGACACACATGATCATCTCAGTAGATGTAGGAAAAGCATCTGACAGATTTCAGCATCCATTCATGATAAAAAGTCTCACAAAAGTGGATATAACAGAAATATATCTCAACACAATAAAATTCATTTACAACAAATCCACTGCCAACATAACACTCAAAAGTGAAAATCTTCCCATTAAAATCAGGTAACAAGACAAGGACACATATTCTCACCACTTCCATTCAACACAGTCTTGGAAGTCCTAGCCACAGAAATCAGAGAAGAAAAAGAAATAAAAGGTATCCAAATTGATAAGGAAGAGGCAAAACTCATTATGTGCAGATGATGTGATATTCTGTATAGATAATCTTAAAGTCTCCACATGAAAACTATTAGAACTAATAAATTATTTCAGCAAGGTAGAAGGATACAAGATTAACATTCAGAAATCTGTTGCATTTCTTTTTACTAATAATGAAATGTCAGAAAGAAAAAATACAAAAAAAAATCCTATTTAAAACCATGTCAAAAAAATAATAAAATACCTAGGAATACACTTAACCAAAAAGCTGAAAAACCTATATGCTTAAAACTATAAAAACTGATAAAGAAAACTGGTGATG
>NW_011373444.1:13954-15247 GCF_000754665.1 Bison bison bison
CAACATTAATATTATAAACCCAGCCATAGTACCCAAAGCAATCTACAGATTCAATAAATAACATCCCTGTCAAAATACCTGAGACATTTTTTCATAGGACTAGAAATGATAAGCCTAAAATCTATATGGAACATAAAAGGCCCAGAATTGCCAAAGCAATCTTGAGGAAAAAGAACAAAGCTCAAAGCATAATCCTTCCAGATATCAGACTATACTACAAAGCTACAGTAATCAAAACAATATGGTAGTGGCACAAAAAGACACATAGACCAATAGAACGGAACAGAGAGCCCAGAAATAAATCCACACACCTACAGTCAATTAAATTATGACATAGGTGCAATGAATATATAATGGAGAGAAAATAGCCTCTTCAACAACTGGTGATGGGAAAGCTGGACAGCTATATATAAATCATTGAAATTAGAAGACTTCCTCACACCATATACAAAAACAAACTCAAAATGTTTTAAAGACCTAAGTATAAGAAGTAACACCATAAAACTCATAGAAGAGAACATAAAACATTCTTGGACATAAATTGTAGCAACATTGTCTTAGCTCAGTCTCCCAAGGCAAAAGAATTAAGGTAAAAATAAACAAATTGAACCTATTCAAACTTATAAGCTTTTTCACAGCAAAGGAAACCATCAAGATGAAAAGACAACCTATGGAATGAGGCAAAATATTTGCAAACAATGTGGCCAACAAGGGGTCAATAACCAAAATATACAAACAGCTCACACAACAATAACAACAACAAATCCAATTAAAAAGTAGGCAAAAGACCTAAACAGACATTTTCCCAAAAACATATAGATGGTCAACAGGCAAATGAAAAGGTGCTCAACATATCAATTTTAGAGAATGCAAATCAAACCACAATGAGTTATCACCTCATACTTGTCAGAATGGTCATTAGCAAAAAGTCTACAAAAATAAATGCTGGAGAGGGTGTAGAGAAAAGGAAATTCTTGTACATTGTTTGTGAGAATATAAATTGGTGCAGCCACTCTAAAAACAGTATAGAGGTTTCTCAGAGCTACCCTATGATCCAGCAATCCTATTCCTGGGTGTACATGCAGAAAAAATGATAACTCTAATTTGAAAAGATACATACATCTTAATGTTCCACAGCACCACTATTTATAATAGCCAAGACATGGAAACAACCCAAGTGCCCATCAATAGCTGGATTGAAGAAGATGTGGTGTGTGTGTATATATATGAAAAGTGAAAGTGAAAGTCGCTCAGTTGTGTCTGACTCTTTGTGACCCCATGGACTGTATAGTA
>NW_011373444.1:15589-17290 GCF_000754665.1 Bison bison bison
GGAATAGCTGACTCATTGGAAAAGACCCTGATGCAGGGAAAGATTGAAGGCAGGAGGAGAAGGGGTTGACAGAGGATGAGATGGTTGGATGGCATCACGGACTCAATGGACATGAGTCTGAGTAAACTCCGGGCGTTGGTGATGGACAGGGAAGCCTGGCATGCTGCAGTCCATGGGGTCACAAAGAGTGAGACACGACTGAGGGACTGAACTGAACTGATCTTGTAATCACATATAATGGAGTATAGTCTGAAAAAAAACTAACTGAATACTTTGTTCTACACCTGAAATCAACACACTGTAAATCAACTATCCCCTTCATGGATCATAGCCTTGTCGTGGCAAAGTGACTTGTGTAACTCAATGAAGCTATGAGTCATGCCATGCAGACAGGTCACAATGAAGAGTTCTGACAAAATGTGGTCCACTGGAGAAGGAAGGGGCAACTCATTCCAGTATTCTTGCCATGAGAACCCCATGGACAAAATGAAAAGGCAAAACACATGATGCCAGAAAATAAGCAACCCCCTCCCCCAGTCAGAAGGTATCCAATATGCTATTGGGGAGGAGCAGAGGGGAATTAATGATAGCGCCAAAGGATCGAGCAGCTAGGTCAAAGCAGAAACTATGCTCAGCTATGGATGTGTTTGGTGGTGAAAGTAAAGTCTAATGATGTAAAAAAACAATATTGCATAGGAACTGAGAATGTTAGGTCCATGAAACAAGGTAAATTGGACTAAGTCAAGCAGGAGGGTAATGGGCGAATTTAATTCAGATGCAAATTCATTTACTACCATGGGCAAGAATCCCTTAGAAGAAATGGAGTAGCTCTCATAGTTAACAGAAGAGTGTGAAATTCAGTACTTGAGTACAATTTGAAAAATGACAGAATAACCTCGGTTTGTTTTCAATGCAAACCATTCAACACCACAGTAATCCAAGGCTATACCCCAACCACTGATGCTGAAGAAGCTGAAGTTCACCAGTTCTATGAAGACCTACAATATCTTCTAGAACCAACACTAAAAAAGATATTTTTCTTTTTTTCCTCAGAGATACCCTGAATAACAGGCAAGTTTGACCTTGGAGTTCAAAAGGAAGCAGTGCTGTGCTAAGTCACTTCAGTTGTGTCTGACTCTTTGTGACCCCACGGACTGTAGCCTGCCAGGCTCCTCTGTCCATGGAATTCTCCAGGCCAGAATACTGGAGTGGGTAGCCTTTCCCTTCTCCAGCAGATCTTCCTGGCCCAGGAATCAAACTGGGGTCTCCTGCATTGCAGGTGGAATTTTTACCAACTGAGCTATCAGGAAAGCCCAGAGAATATTATACTTAGGAGAGTAAGTTGGAGAGAGAAAGAAAAATACTATGATATCAATTATATGAGAAATCTAAAAATTACACAAATGAATCTATATACTAAACAGAAAACAAACTAATGGTTACCAAACAGGAGAGGGAGAAATAGAGGGACAAATAAGGAGCATGGGATTAACATAGAAAAACCACCATACATAAAACAGATAAGCAACAAGGATTTACTGTATACCACAGGGAATTATACTCAATATCTTGTAATTTTGGGGGCTCCAAAATCACTGCAGATGGTGACTGCAGCCGTGAAATAAAAAGACGCTTACTCCTTGGAAGAAAAGTTATGACCAACCTTAGACAGCATATTAAAAAGCAGAGACATTACTTTGC
>NW_011373444.1:17390-18123 GCF_000754665.1 Bison bison bison
AGAACACACTGGTCATAGCAAACACCCTTTCCAACAACACAAGAGATGACTCTACACATGCACATCACCAGATGATCAATACTGAAATCAGACTGATTATGTTCTTTGCAGTGGAAGACAGAGAAGATCTATACAGTCAGCAAAAACAAGACCTAGAACTGACTGTGCCTTGGATCATGAGCTCCTTATTGCAAAATTCAGGTTTGAATTGAAGAAAGTAGGGAAAACCAATAGGCCATTCAAGCATGACCTAAATCAAAGCCCTTATGATTATACCGTGGAGGTGACAAATAGAGTCAAGGGATCAGATCCAGTGGACAGACTGCCTGAAGAACTATGGGCGGAGGTTTGTTCTGTTGTAAAGGAGGAAGTGACCAAATCCATCCCACAGAAAAAGCAATGCAAGAAACCAAAGCGGTTGAGGAGGCTTTACAAATAGCTGAGAAAAGAAAAGAAGCAAAAGGCAAGGGAGACTGGGAAATATATATCCAACTGAATGCAGAGTTCCAGAGAATATCAAAGAGAGATAAGAAGGCCTTCTTCAAGGAACAATGCAAAGAAATAGAGGAAAACAATTGAATGAGAAAGACTAAAGATCTTTTCAAGAAAATTAGAGATATCATGTAAAGATGGGTACGATAAAGCACAGAAAAGGTAAGAACCTAACAGGAGGAGAAGAGATTAAGAAGTGGCAAGAATACAAAAGCTAGTGGTGGTGACAGAATTTCAGCTG
>NW_011373444.1:18558-19043 GCF_000754665.1 Bison bison bison
CATTCTATTGGCAGAAAGTGAAGAGGAACTAAACAGCCTCTTGATGAGGGTGAAAAAAGAAACTGAAAAAGCTGGCTTTAAACTCAACACTCAAAAAACAAAGATCATGGCATCCGGTACCATCACTTCATGGCAAATAGAAGGGGGAAAAGTAGAAGCAGTAACAGATTTTATTTTCTTAGGCTCCAAACTCACTGCAGATGGTGAAAGTAGCCATGGAATTAAAATATGCTTGCTCCTTGGAAGGAAAGCTTTGACAAACCTAGACAGTGTATTAAAAAGCAAAGACATCACTTTGCCAGCAAAGGTCTGTATTGGCAAAGCTATAGCTTTTCCAGTAGTGATGTATACATGTGAAGGTTGGATCGTAAAGAAGGCTGAGCACTGAAGGATTAATGCTTTTGAATTGTGGTGCTGGAGAAGACCCTAGAGAATCCTTGGACTGCAAGGAAATCAAACCAGTCAATCCTAAAGGAAATCAACCC
>NW_011373444.1:19143-19456 GCF_000754665.1 Bison bison bison
TTTAAATCCTAAAAGATGATGCTGTTAAAGTGCTGCACTCAATATGTCAGCAAATTTGGAAAACTTAACAGTGGCCATAGGACTGGTAAAAGTCAGTTTTCATTCTAATTCCAAAGAAAGGTAATGCCAGTGATTGTTCAAACTACTATATATCACATGCTAGCAAGGTTATGCTCGAAATCCTTCAAGCTCGTGTTCAACATTATGTGAACTGAGAATTTCCAAATGTACAAGCTGGGTTTTGAGGAAGCAGAGGAACCAGAAATCAAATTGCGAACATTCGTTGGACCAAAGAGTTCCAGAAAAACATCTA
>NW_011373444.1:21451-22248 GCF_000754665.1 Bison bison bison
AATAAAGCAGAAATAGATGTTTTTCTGGAACTCTCTTGCTTTTTTGATGATCCAGCGGATGTTGGCAATTTGATCTCTGGTTCCTCTGCCTTTTCTAAAACCAACTTGAACATCTGGAAGTTCACAGTTCACGTAC
Organism: Bison bison bison; assembly: GCF_000754665.1. Lineage (NCBI taxonomy): Eukaryota > Metazoa > Chordata > Mammalia > Artiodactyla > Bovidae > Bison > Bison bison. Next base: position 21,588 of record NW_011373444.1, read on the forward strand.
TGCTGAAGCCTGGCTTGGACAATTTTGAGCATTACTTTACTAGCGTGTGCTGCTGCTGCTAAGTTGCTTCAGTCGTGTCCGACTCTGTGCAATCCCATAGACGGCAGCCCACTAGGCTCCTCTGTCCCTGGAATTCGGAGTGGGTTGCCATCACCTCCACTAGCATTGTTCATAGTGATGCTTTCTAAGGCCCACTTGACTTTACACTCCAGGATGTCTGGCTCTAGGTCAGTGATCACACCATCGTGATTATCTGGGTCATGAAGATCTTTTTTGTACAGTTCTTTTGTGTATTTGCCACCTCTTCTTAATATCTTCTGCTTCTGTTAGGTCCATACCATTTCTGTCCTTTATTGAGCCCATCTTTGCATAAAATGTTCCCTTGGCATCTCTTATTTTCTTGAAGAGATCTTTAGTCTTTCCCATTCTATTGTTTTCCTCTATTTCTTTGCATTGATCGCTGAGGAAGGCTTTCTTATCTCTCCTTGCTATTCTTTGGAACTCTGCATTCCAATTGGTATATCTTTCCTTTTCTCCTTTGCTTTTCGCTTCCCTTCTTTTCACAGCTATTTGTAAGGCCTCCTCAGACAGCCATTTTGCTTTTTTGCATTTCCTTTTCTTGAGGATGGTCTTGATTCCTGTCTCCTGTACAATGTCACGA
>NW_011373444.1:25623-26394 GCF_000754665.1 Bison bison bison
GTGGAACAACATGATGGTGAATTCTATTTTTGCTTTTTTCTTTTTTATCATTTTGTTTTATTTTGCTTTTGCCTCATAAATACCAGACATGAAGCTGAAGAATCTAGCAACCTGTAAATAAGAAGGATGTAGGCCAAAAAAAGTGCCTCCCCAACTCCCCATGAAAAAAACAGCTCTAGAAAAAAAGTAGGAAAAATACAGTCTAACAAGATAGAAAATTTTAAGACAATAAGCACCCTACTCCAGCCAGCATGACAGATAAAATGGAGGTCCTGACTTTAGAAAGATCCCATGCAAGGAAAGGCCCTGTGGGGAGCTTAGGCTCCCACATTCACCAGGATGTAACTAATCACCCCAAACTGCCAATGCCCTGATGTCAGAAAAAGCCAAGTAGGCACGAAGAGTTTCATACATTGTGGCCATAAAGAGTACCTCTCCACCACAGTATCAGTGGAGATTATGTCGGGAGACTGGACTTTCAGTCCCTAGGAATTAATGAGATGACCCTCCCCTCCTAGCTGAAGTGATGTCAGAGGAGGCTTAACAGAGATTAATAGCTTTCACCAAAGTCCATGTTAAAGAAGTCATTCTGCATGGTATCAGTGGAGTCCACTTGAGGACCTGTAATCTGACACTATTTCTTCTTATCAAGGAGGCATTAGTGGAGGCCTGGTGCTGGAGAAGACTCTTGAGAGTCCTTTGGATAGCAGGGAGATCAAACCAGTCAATCTTAAAGGAAATCAACCCTGAATATTCATTGGAAGGACTGAT
>NW_011373445.1:0-1226 GCF_000754665.1 Bison bison bison
AGTGCATAATCAGACACGTGATCAGTGCATGATAGCCAGGTTATCATTGTATGATCAGTTACGTGATCAGTGCATGCGCATCACGTGACCAGTGCATGATAGCCACCTGATCAGTGCATGATAGCCACCTGATCAGTGCATTCTAGCCACGTGATCAGTGCATGATAGCCAACTGATCAGTGCATGATCATTCACGTGGTCAATGCATGGGCAGACACGTGATCAGTGAATGATAGCCATGTGATCAGTGCATGATCAGTCACGTGATAAGTGTATGATCAGCCACCTCAAGAGTGCATGCTCAGTGATGTGATCAGGGCCTGCTGAGCTTCGTGCTTCCTGCCTGCTCATCTGCTTGATTATTGCCAGCTGAGCCATGTGATTCCTGCCTTCTCAGCTGCTTGATTATTGCCAGATGAGCAGCATGATTCGTCACAGCTGAGGTCCATGATTTTTGCCTGCTGATTGCCTGATTCGTGGCTGCTCACCTCTTTGATTATTGCCTCATGAGGCACATCATCTGTCCATGTTAGCCAAGTGATCAGCTCATAATCAGTCACTTGATCAGCACCATTCAGACACGTGATCACTGCATGCTCAGCCACGTGATCAGTTCATAATCAGCAACGTGATCAGTGCATCATCAGCCATGTGATCAGTGCATATTCAGCCACGTGATCAGTGTATGATCAGGCACGTGATCAGTGCATGCGCAGTCATGTGATCAGTGCATGATCTAGCACGTGATCAGTGTATGATCATCCACCTGATCATTGCATGGGCAGTCACGTGATCAGTGCATGATCACTCCCGTGATCAGTGTATGATCAGCAACGTGATCAGTGCATTCACAGTCACGTGATCAGGGAATGATAGCCACGTGATCAGTGCGTGATCAGTAACATGATATGTGGGTGATCATCCACCTGATCAGTGCATGAGAGGTCACGTGATAAGTGCATGATAGCCATGTGATCAGTGCATGATGAGTCACGTGATCAGTGCATGATCTGTCACGTGATCATTGTATGATCATCCAAATGATCAGTGCATGCACAGTCACGTGGCCAGTGCATGATAGCGACATGATCAGTGCATGATCAGTCACGTGATTAGTGTATGATCAGTCACATGATCAGTGTATGATCATCCACGTGATCAGTGCATGAGCAGTCACGTGAAAAGTGCATAATCGCCACGTGATCTGTGCATGATCAGACATTTGA
>NW_011373445.1:4960-5889 GCF_000754665.1 Bison bison bison
CGTCATCAGTGTATGATCAGCCACGTGGTCAGTGCATGATAGCCACCTGATCAGTGCATGATCAGCAAAGTGATTAGTGCATAATCAGACACGTGATCAGTGCATGATAGCCAGGTTATCATTGTATGATCAGTTACGTGATCAGTGCATGCGCATCACGTGACCAGTGCATGATAGCCACCTGATCAGTGCATGATAGCCACCTGATCAGTGCATTCTAGCCACGTGATCAGTGCATGATAGCCAACTGATCAGTGCATGATCATTCACGTGGTCAATGCATGGGCAGACACGTGATCAGTGAATGATAGCCATGTGATCAGTGCATGATCAGTCACGTGATAAGTGTATGATCAGCCACCTCAAGAGTGCATGCTCAGTGATGTGATCAGGGCCTGCTGAGCTTCGTGCTTCCTGCCTGCTCATCTGCTTGATTATTGCCAGCTGAGCTGCGTGATTCCTGCCTGCTCATCTCCTTGAATATTGTCAGCTGAGCCATGTGATTCCTGCCTTCTCAGCTGCTTGATTATTGCCAGATGAGCAGCATGATTCGTCACAGCTGAGGTCCATGATTTTTGCCTGCTGATTGCCTGATTCGTGGCTGCTCACCTCTTTGATTATTGCCTCATGAGGCACATCATCTGTCCATGTTAGCCAAGTGATCAGCTCATAATCAGTCACTTGATCAGCGCCATTCAGACACGTGATCACTGCATGCTCAGCCACGTGATCAGTTCATAATCAGCAACGTGATCAGTGCATGATAGCCACGTGATCAGTGCATGATCAGCCACGTGATCAGTGCATGGGCAGTCACGGGATCAGTGCATGATCAGGCACTTGATCAGTGCATGATCTGTCACGTGATCATTGTATGATCATCCAAATGATCAGTGCATGCACAGTCACGTGGCCAGTGCATGATAGCG
>NW_011373446.1:0-757 GCF_000754665.1 Bison bison bison
CCCTGTCGTTAGTACTGACTACACAGGAAGGGGCCTATAGATCTTGAGAAATATAAGCCGGACCAAGAAACTATCTGAAAATGAACTGACCCCACACTGCCCACAACAACACCAGAAAAAGTCCTAGGTGTATTTTTACTATTTTTACGATCATTCTTTTCTTTTTTTTTTCTTTAACTTTTTTTTTTAACTTTTAAGTCCTCTCTTACTCCTTTAATTTTCATTTTTATAACCTACTATTACTTTTCAAAAAAAAAAAGACTTTTTTAAAGCAAACTTCATATATATATATATTTTTAATAACTTTTGTGACTTTTTTTTCTTTTCTTTAATATTGTATTTTTGAAAATCCAACCTGTACTCTAAAATTTTAATCTTTGCTTTTAGGTATTTGTTATCAATTTTGTACCTTTAAGAACCCAATCCTCAGTACCCATTTTTACCTGGGAGCTAGATTACTGGCTTCACTGCTCTCTCCCCCTTTGGATTCTCCTTTCTCTCCACTAGGTCGCCTCTGTCTCCTCCCTCGCACTTCTCTTCTCTACCCAACTCTCTGAATCTCTGTGTGTTCCAGATGGTGGAGGACACTTAGGGAACTGATTACTGGCTGGATCTACCTCTCTCCTTTTCATTCCCCCCGTTTATCCTCCTGGCTAGTTCTGTCTCCTTCCTCCCTCTTCTCTTCTCTGTATAACTCCATGAACATCTCTGAGTGGTCCAGACTGTGAAGTGCACATAAGGAAGTGATTACTGGCTA
>NW_011373447.1:0-939 GCF_000754665.1 Bison bison bison
GAGCCTCTTGATGAAAGTGAAAGAGGAGAGTGAAAAAGTTGGCTTAAGACTCAACATTCAGAAAACTAAGATCATGGCATCCTGTCCCATCTCTTCATGGCAAATAAGTGGGGAAACAATGAAAACAGTGAGAGACTTTATTTTGGGCACCAAAATCAGTGTGTCTTAGGGAACACTTTCCCTAAAGGGAACACTGAAGGGCTTCTCTAGTCTCAGTTGGTAAAGAATCTGCCTGAAAGGAGGGAGATCTGGGTTTGATGCCTGTGTTGGAAAGTTTTCCTGGAGGAGGGCCTGGCAACACACTCCAGTACTCTTGCCTGGAGAATCCCCATGGACAAAGGAGCCTGGTGGGCTGCAGTCCATGGGTCGCAAAGAGTCTGATGTGATTGAGCAACTAAGCACAAAAAGTTTCTTAAATGCTTTTGGTTTTTATCTTATAAGCAAAAGGGTAAATCTGCAGTTTAATGATTACACACAAAGATTACGACATATAACAGATTGTAACTCCTCAATAAACTTTAATCAGGATTTCATTTTTTTTTTTTAATGAAAATGTTTTCTTTTGTGTTTTGGGGAAGGGGAGACCAGTGAATTAAATATCAGCACTCAGGGTCCTCTCATTAACTCCAGACCATTTGTTCAGTCCCTGGCCTCTGTTAGCCTCTACAAGAGTTTTAGAGGCTCTAAGGGAAGTTTATTCAACTGCTTCTCATCACATCCACCCACGCAGATTTACAGGCAAGAGCTCAGGATGTCCAAAAAACATGGACTTTGAAAACTGAGAGGAAGAAAGAAAGAGGGCAGAAAAGAGGGAGAGAAACATTTTAAAATGTGGCTTCTAATCCATTTGTAATAAGTGCAGTCTTTACACAGGTCTATTTTATGAAATTATTAGCTGTTAGGAGTTTGTCGTCATCACTATAGTATGTTGAGCTCACC
>NW_011373448.1:0-1109 GCF_000754665.1 Bison bison bison
TTTTCCAGTAGTCACGTACAAATGTGAGAGCTGGACAATAAAAAAAGGCTGAGCGCCGAAGAACTGATGCCTTCAAACTGTGGTGCTGGAGAAGACTCCTGGAAGTCCCTTGGACAGCAAGAAGATCAGACCAGTCAATTCTAAAGGAAATCAACCCCAAATAGTCATTGGAAGGACTGATGCTGAAACTGAATCTCCAATACTTTGCCACCTGATACGAAGAGCCAACTCATTGGAAAACACCCTGATGCTGGGAAAGATTGAAAGCAGGAGCAGAAGGGGATTACAGAGGATGAGACGATTGGATGGCGTCAGCAATTCAATAGACATAAGTTTGAGCCAATTCCGGGAGATGGTGAAGGACAAGGAAGTCTGGTGTGCTGCAGTCCATGGGGTCGCAAAGAGTCAGACATGACTGAGTGACTGAACAACAGCACCAAGATTAAAAAAGAAAAAAGTCATAAGAATGTCAACTACTTCATCTTTTCTAGTAAGTGAAAATATTAATTTTCAATCCCCCATCTCTGTGACATATGCACTCAGCACATTTGTCACTGTTTCATATGCTGTTACAAATGGCTTTTCAAACCGGTAAGTATAGTCTTGATCAATTAATTTTGGCAAAGTTCATTTAGCAAGAATTGTTTTATTAGGTCTAGACAACTGTCTATAATTCTATCATAGCAGAAAGAAGTTTCCTCTGATTTTTTTTAATGGAAAAATATAGGAAGGCAATTTTTACAGACATATCTTCTCAAATATCAGCTCTCTTAAAATTTTGTTTCTTTATTTTTAAATTTTTTAGTTTAGATTATTTTTGCAAGTAAATTCTTCTCATTATAGAGAGATGACTTGACAAATTTCTCTATTATTGCAGTTTTAATTTATATACATATTTAAGGAAATATGAGTAAGTGCACATTTTAGATGATATTTAGATTTAAAATAGCTCTGGCAATAGATTTTAACTTGAAACTTCAATTCAGCATCAGTGCCTGGCAAACTATATTTATAATGGGTAATAAAAATAATATTCTTTATCTACCCAAACTATTTTCAAAAATCATATAAAATAAAGACATGTGTGTTTTGTGGACAAGTGTAAAATT
>NW_011373449.1:0-1337 GCF_000754665.1 Bison bison bison
ATCTCTGAACACAAGCCCCCAGGTTATAAATTCATGCACTCAGACTGCAAAGATTGTTAATTCTAGACAGCTTGTCCTAGCTCCACTGGATCATCCCAGGTTGCTTTTTCTTATCACTCTCCACACCCTTCTCTAACAGTGCCCACATAGTGATGTCTGATTTTATCACCTGACTCGTCTCACAGTGTCTATCTTATCTCCAGCTGCCCAACTATGTTGAGAGGACAAATAGAACAAAATTATTACACAAAGGGCAGATTTAATTCCACTTTCTCGGGTATTCCAAGTCTCAACTACTGTTTTTATGTTTTTTTAATTCTCCAAAAACACACTGGACATGCTTACTCTCAGTGGCACTGCTCTGTGATTAGATCTGACAGGAAGACTCTTTCCTAGCCATTCTGAAGAATGGCTTTTGTTCTGGGCATAACATAGACTTTATTTTTCTGATTTAATATTTCCTAATTCCTCTCTAGATGGCTCAGACGGTAAAGAGCCTGCAAAGCCCAGGTTCTTTCCCTGGGTCAGGAAGATCCCTTGGAGAAGGGAACAGCAACCCACTCCAGTATTCTTGCCTCGAGAAGTCCATGGACAGAGGAGCCTGGCAGGCTACAGTCCGTGGATCACACCTGAACTGGCACAGTCTATGGTCTTGATTTTTCCCTTTCCTCTTCCCATCTTCCTTTCCACCTACCCTCCTCTTGAACAAACAACCTCTATCTCCACACCGCACGTGCCATCACTGAGTGGTTCACTCTCATAATAGGTTTTTATTAGAATCTTGTTTTGTTCTATATCCCATAGGATTTGGTTCAGGTTTCTCTGTTCTACTCTTCCCAGAGCTTTTCCCCTAGGGACAAATTTAATTCTCTGAGTTAGTGAAAGTCTTGTTAAAAAAGGAAATTAACTTAGAATAGTCTCAGAGTTCTCCAGGATTCTCTTGTTTTAAATATTTTTACCCATTAGGTTGGGTGCCCAGGAAATTTGCCTGGAATTATTCTTGAGCTAGGTGAACATTTGGGATGTGGTGCTTTGGCAAATTTAGCTGTTCTTACTGGATTTTCTTTATAGTATGTTTCCATCTTTTTTTAGTTTTACTGTTCAGTCCCATGATATTTTGTACATACAGGTGTTTGCATTATGCCTGCTTGTACATAGGAGTATTCCATAACTTTTAATTCTGAGAGAGAGTTCTCTAAGCGTGCTCTTGGATTTCAACTCCGTTCCAACTTGAATGTGTTGAATTTAGAGTCTAATTTTTATAAAAGTGACAAGTGACTTAAATAGAGCTTTCTTTACAAGAATTTGATCTTTCAGTTCCAGAATTTTAAAATTTT
>NW_011373450.1:0-1067 GCF_000754665.1 Bison bison bison
AAGCGCAGCCATTGCTCCTTACCTTAGACAAGGGGTATCTCCTCACCGCCGCCCTTCCTGACTTTCAACATGGGATAGTTCCTCAAGGCCCTCCTGGGCCCGCGCAGCCAGGGCTCCCTGGATGTGGGGTTGGTCCTCCCGGCCACTGCCCCTGGCCTCGGGATGGGGGTGTGGGGTAGCTCCTCCCGCCCTCCACTTATTTGTGCATTTTCCAGTTTTTTTCTTTTAAATGATTTATAATTTATAATGATTTATAATTTGGACTACTGTAGTCCGAAAAGATGATTGATACGACTTCAACTTTCTTAATTTAAAGACCTGTTTTGTGCCCTAACATATGATATAACCTGGAGAATAGTCCACGTGTGCTTGAGAAGAATGCGTCTTCTGTTTCTTTTGGATGGAATGTTGTGTATACATTTGTTAAGTTCATCTGGTCTAACTGTCATTTAACGTCAAGGTTTCTTTAATGATTTTTTTCTGTCTGGATGATTCATCCATTAATAAAAGTGGGATATTAAAATCCCCTACTGTTATATATTGTTTTTCGTTCTCTCTTTAGGTTGATCAGTATTTTTTATATATAGGTTCTCCTATGTTGGGTACATAAGTATCTAAAGTTATCATAGGACTACCTTGGAAATATTGTGAGCTTGGGTTCAGACCACTTCAATAAAATAGATATTGCAATAAAGTGAGTCACATGAACTTTTTGGTTTTCCAGTGTGTATAAATGGTGTGTTTACCCTACACTATAGCACTATAGTCTGTTGTGTGCAACAGCATTATAGCTAGGAAAAATAATGCATTTTAAAAATTTGCTAAAAATACTGACCATTATCTGACATTGCAAGTTTGCCACAAATCTTTGATTTGTAAAAAATACAGTATCTGCAAAACACAATAAAGCAAAAGGCAATAAAATGAGCTATGACTGTGTATCCTGTTGGATTGACTCCTTTAACATTATCTAATGACCTAATTTGTCTCTTCTTGTACTGCAAGGAGATTAAACCAGTCAATCTTAAAGGAAGTCAACCACGAATATTCATTGGAAAGACTGTTGC
>NW_011373450.1:1167-2359 GCF_000754665.1 Bison bison bison
CAGTCTTTGTTCTAAAGTCTATTTTGTCTGATATAAATATTGCTATTCCAGCTTTCTTTTGGTTTCCGTTTAAATGGAACTCCTTTTTAAGTCCTTTAACTTTCATTTCTGTATGTGTCCTTACATCTGAAGTAAGTCTGTTGTAGGCAATATGTGTATGGGTCTTGTTTTTTAACCCATTTAGCCACTCCATGTTTTTTGATTGGATAATTTAGTACATTTACATTTAAGATAAATTTTGAGAGGTATGCACTTTTTGCCATTTTGTTAATATTTTTCTGGTTGTTTTTGCAGTTCTTCTCTGTTCTTTTCTATTTCTCTTTTCCTTGTGGTTTAGTGGGTTTTCTTTAATGTTGTATTTAGATTTCTTTCTTTTATCTTTTGTGTACATATTACAGGTTTTTGGTTACTATGAGGTTCATATATCACAATCTGTATATAAAGCAGATTAATTCAAGTTAATATTGCTTAAATTTAAGTGCAGTCTAAAAGCACTATATTTTAACTTATTCTTAATATTTATTCTAATATTCTTAATACTTATTTTTATTACTTTTGACATCTTATTTTACCTCTTTTTATTTTGGGTATCCTTCAATTACTTATTGTACTTTTAGCTGATTTTACTACTTTTGTGTTTCAACCTTCATGCTAGCGTCATAAGTGGCTTCATTATATATTGTTTTTTACCAATAAGAGTTTTCTTTCATATGTTTTCTTATTTCTATTTTAACTCATATTCTGCTTAAATAAGTCCCTTTATCATTTCTTATAAGGCTGCTTAGTGATGACGAACTCCTTTAGTTTGCTTGTCTAGTAAACAATTTCTCCTGTAATTCTGAATGATAACCTTGTAGGATAGAGTAGTTTTGGTGTAAATTTTGTCCTTTGAGCACTTTGAATATATCATGCCACTTCCTTCTGGCCTGCAAAGTTTCTGCTGAACATTCACTATAATCTTAACATATATGTAGCTGATTGTTTTATGTTTGTTGCTTTAAAAGTTCTCTTTTATCTTCAACTTTTGACATTTTAATTGTAATATGTCTTGGTGTGGATTTCTTTGGGTTCATTTTGATTGGGAGTCACCATATTTGGATGTCTGTTTCTTTCCTTAGGATAGGGAAGTTTTCAGCCATTATTTCTTCAAATAAGTTTTTAAAAAAAAATAAACGAAATAAATAAATAAATA
>NW_011373450.1:5178-5935 GCF_000754665.1 Bison bison bison
CATCTGCAAACAGTGAGAGTTTTACTTCTTCTTTTCCAATCTGGATTCCTTATATTTCTTTTTCTTTTCTGATTGCTGTGGCCAAAACTTCCAAAACTATGTTGAAGAGTAGTGGTGAGAGTGGGCACCCTTGTCTTGTTCCTAACTTTAGGGGGAATGCTTTCAATTTTTCAATATTGAGGATAATGTTTGCTGTGGGTTTGTCATATATAGCTTTTATTATGTTGCGGTATGTTCCCTCTAGTCCTGCTTTCTGGAGGGTTATTATCATAAATGGATGTTGAATATTGTGAAAGGCTTTCTCTGCATCTATTGAGATAATCATATGGTTTTTATTTTTCAATTTGTTAATATGGTGTATTATATTGATTAATTTGCAGATATTAAAGAATCCTTGCATCCCTGGGATAAAGCCCACTTGGTCATAATGTATGATCTTTTTAACATGTTGTTGGATTCTGTTTTGCTAGAATTTTGTTAAGGATTTTTGCATCTATGTTCATCAGTGATATTCACCTGTAGTTTTTCTTTTTTGTGGCATCTTTGTCAGGTTTCGGTATTAGGGTGAATGTGGCCTCATAAAATGTGTTTGGAAGTTTCAGTTCAGTTCAGTCGCTCAGTCGTGTCCGACTCTTTGTGACCCCATGAATTGCAGCACACCAGGCCTCCCTGTCCATCACCACCTCCCGGAATTCACCCAGACTCATGTCCATCGAGTCGGTGATGCCATCCAGCGATCTTATCCTCTGTCGTCCCT
>NW_011373450.1:6035-6608 GCF_000754665.1 Bison bison bison
CTCCCCTACCCTCCCTCTGGGTCGTCCCAGTGCACCAGCCCCAAGCATCCAGTACCGTGCATCGAACCTGGACTGGCGACTCGTTTCATACATGATATTATACATGTTTCAATGCTATTCTCCCAAATCTCCCCACCCTCTCCCTCTCCCACAGAGTCCATAAGACTGATCTATACATCGGTGTCTCTTTTGCTGTCTCGTACACAGAGTATAGCCTGAAGTCAGGCAGGTTGATTCCTCCAGTTCCATTCTTCTTTCTCAAGATTGCTTTGGCTATTCGAGGTTTTTTGTATTTCCATACAAACTGTGAAATTATTTGTTCTAGTTCTGTGAAAAATACCTTTGGTAGCTTGATAGGGATTGCTTTGAATGTATAGATTGCTTTGGGTAGTATACTCATGTTCACTATATTGATTCCTCTAATCCATAAACATGGTATATTTCTCCATCTATTTGTGTCCTCTTTGAATTATTTCATTAGTGTTTTATAGTTTTCTCTATATAGGTCTTTTGTTTCTTTTCCTTTTTTTTTTTTAAATAGAAATTTATTTATTTTAATTGGAGGTTAATTTG
>NW_011373450.1:6708-7956 GCF_000754665.1 Bison bison bison
TTCGTTTTCTGAATGTTGAGCTTTAAGCCAACTTTTCCACTCTCCTCTTTCACATTCATCAAGAGGCCTTTTAGTTCCTCTTCACTTTCTGCCATAAGGGTGGTGTCATCTGCATATCTGAGGTTATTGATATTTCTCGCGGCAATCTTGATTCCAGCTTGTGCTTCTTCCCACCCAGGATTTCTCATGATGTACTCTGCATATAAGTTAAATAAGCAGGGTGACAATATACAGCCTTGACGTACTCCTTTTCCTATTTGGAACCAGTCTGTTGTTCCATGTCCAGTTCTAACTGTTGCTTCCTGACCTGCATATAGGTTTCTCAAGAGGCAAGTCAGGTGGTCTGGTATTCCCATCTCTTTCAGAATTTTCCACAGTTTTATTGTGATCCACACAGTCAAAGGCTTTGGCATAGTCAATAAAGCAGAGGTAGTTGTTTTTCTGGAACTCCCTTGCTTTTCGATGATCCAGCAGAGGTTGGCATTTTGATCTCTGTTTCCTCTGCCTTTTCTAAAACCAGCTTGAGCATCTGGAAGTTCACGGTTCACATATTGCTGGAGCCTGGCTTGGAGAATTTTGAGCTTTACTTTACTAGCGTGTGAGATGAGTGCAATTATGTGGTAGTTTGAGCATTCTTTGGCATTGCCTTTCTTTGGGATTGGAAGTTTACCTTCCTCTAAAAATTTATGGAAGAGTTTGTGTAAGATAGGTGTTAGCTCTTTAAATTTTTGGTAGAATTAAGCTGTGAAGCCGTCTGGTCCTGGGCTTTTGTTTGCTGGAAGATTTCTGATTATAGGTTCAATTTCTGTGCTTGTGATGCGTCTGTTTAGATTTTGTATTTCTTCCTGGTTCAGTTTTGGAAAGTTATACTTTTCTAAGAATTTGTCCAGGTCTTCCAAGTTGTCCATTTTATTGGCATATAGCTGCTGATAGTAGTCTCTTATGATCCTTTGTATTTATGTGTTGTCTGTTGTGATTTCTCTATTTCATTTCTAATTTTGTTGATTTGATTCTTCTCCCTTTGTTTCTTGGTGAGTCTAGCTAATGGTTTGTCAATTTTAGGAAGAGAAAAGCGGGAATAAAAAGGAGAGAGACAGATCTAGGTAGTAATCAGTTCCCTAAATGTTCTCCACAGCCTGGAACACACACGGAGATTCACAGAGTTGGGTAGAGAAGAGAAGGGGGAGGGATGAGATAGAGGTGACCTGGGGGAGAAAAAGGAGAGTCAAAAGGGGGAGAAAGTAATCA
>NW_011373450.1:9960-13585 GCF_000754665.1 Bison bison bison
ATTTGCTCAGCATTTAAATGTTATTTTGATGAACTTGTGGGGGAGAAAGTGGTCTCCTCATCCTATTCCCCAACATCTTAGGACTGCCCCCCTTCAGAGAAGTTTTCTTCCCCTTTCTCTCTTTCTTTTCCTTCTGGGATCCCTATAATGCAAATGTTAGTATGCCTAATGTTGCCCAGAGTTCCCTTAATCTATCCTTATTTCAAAGAATTCTGTTTTGCTTTTGCTGTTATTTTTGGGTGATTTCTACTGCCCTGTCTTCCGAATCATTGATTTGTTCTTCTTTATTATCTAACCTGTTGTTGATAACCTCTAGTGTATTTTCACTTCAGTTATATATATATATTTTAAACCTCTGATTGGTTTTTTTATTTTATAAACATTTGTGAAGCTCTCACTGTGTTCATCCTTTCTTCTCCAAGTTAAATGAGAATCTTTATGATCATTAGTTTGAATTCTTTATACATTATATTACTTATCACAACATTGTGTGTGCATGTGTGTTAAGTCACTTTAGTTGTGTCAGACTCTTTGTGACCCTATGGTCTTTAGAACCCCAGGCTCCTCTTTCCACGGGATTCTCCAGGCAAGAATACTGGAGTGGGTACTGGTGAGTTCAAAAGGGTGGAGTAGAATGATGTGTACTCATCTCTGCCTGCAAGATCCCCAAAATTGCAACTAACTTTTGAACAACCATTGACAGTGAGAGGGTAACAGGCAGGAAGGCCAGGGGTCTCCAAATGGAGGAAATAGCCTGCAAGTGTCAGACATTTTTATCTCTCTTAAGCGGCAGGAGGAAACAAACTAGCAATATTTTTTCCTTCTCTATACAAATTTAAAGGGAGGTTTCTCTTAAAATACTGTGTTGCCATAATGACACCTGGTTTCGCCTGAAGTTAGCTATTCTCTAGCCTAGAGATAACCAATGCCTTTTTCTTATGGAAATGTTTGTCTTAAGCTATGCGAATGTACTATGCCTTTACCCCAAACTCTGTCTCCAAGTTGGTTCCGCCTCTTGGCCCAGAACCTACTTGACAAACCAGTATGAATATTGTTCCCCTAATCTATGTAAATGAAACTATTTGTATGGTGGTCTGCCCTTCTTCAAGATTCAAGTTAATCATTTTATGGCCCAGGATAAACCATTTGGTGCCAAGATTATCCCAAAATGCATCTTATGGGTGAGGGGCCTGGTGCCATTCTGAATTTTAAGACATTCCTTTCTTTCATTAACAGACTGCTAGTGACTATATAACATCCAGCTGAAGACTAGCAGGCGGGTACTCTTTCTGCCCCCTTCTGATGCCTATGTCAGAAGCTTTCTCTATCTCCTTTATACTTTAATAAAACTTTATTACACAAAAGCTCTGAGCGATCAAGCCTTGTCTCTGGCCCCGGATTGAATTCTTCTCCTCTGGGGGCCAAGAATCCCAGTGTATTCACGTGATTCAACAACAACCTTTCAACAGGAGGACAGTGGAACCCACCAAAAGAGATAGCCCTCATCCAAAGACAAAGAAGAAGCCACAATGAAATGGTAGGAGGGGCGCAATCATGATAAAGTCAAATCCCATACCTGCCAGGAGGGTGACCCACAGACTGGAGAACAATATTACCAAAGAAGTTCTGCCACTGTTGTGATGGTTCTGAGCCCCATGTCAGGCTTCCCAGCCTGGCAGACCACAGAGGGACAGGGAATCCCTAGGGAATCTGATTTTGAAGGCCAAGGAGATTTGATTACAGGATTTCCACAGGAGTGGAAGAAGCAGATTTCACTCTTGGAGAGCACATCAGGAGATGGCAAGAGTGAACGATGACATTTTAAGAATCAGCGAACTAAAATGGACTGGAATGGGTGAATTTTACTCAGATGACCATTATATCTACTACTGTGGCAAGAATTCCTTAGAAGAAACAGAGTAGCCCTCATAGTGAACAAAAGAGTCTGAAATACAGTACTTGGATGCAATCTCAAAAACTACAGAATGATCTCTGTTCATTTCCAAGGCAAACCGTTCAATATCATGGTAATCCAAGTCTATACCCCAACCAGTAATGCTGAAGAAGCTGAAGTTGAATGGTTCTATTAAGACCTACAAGACCTTCTAGAACTAATACCCCCCAAAGATCTTCTTTTCATTGTAGGGGACTGGAATGCAAAAGGAAGAAGTGAAGAAATACCTGGAGTAACAGGCAAATTTGGCCTTGGAGTACAGAATGAAGCAGGGCAAAGACTAATAGAGTTTTGCCAAAAGAACACACTGGTCATAGCAAACACCCTCTTCCAACAACACAAGAGAAAACTCTACACGTGGACATCACCAGATGGTCAATACCAAAATCATATTGATTATATTTTTTTCAGTCAAGGGTGGAGAAGCTCTTTACAGTCAGCAAAAAGAAGACCAGGAGCTGACTGTTGCTCAGAACATGAAGTCCATATTGTCAGACTTAAATTGAAGAAAGTAGGGAAAACCACTAGACCATTCTGGTATGACCTAAATCAAATCCCTTACAATTATACAATGGAAGTGACAAATAGATGCAAGAGATTAGATCTGATAGACAAAGTGTCTGAAGAATTATGGATGGAGGTTCATGACATTGTACAGGAGGCAGGGATCAAGACCATCCCTAAGAAAAAGAAATGCAAAAGGCAAAATGGTTGTTTGACGAGGCCTTACAAATAGTTGTGAAAAGAGAAGTGAAAGGCAGAGGAGAAAAAGAAAGATATACCCATTGGAATGCAGAGTTCCAAAGAATAGCAAGGAGAGATAAGGAAGCCTTCCTCAGTGATCAGTGCAAAGAAATAGAGGAAAACAATAGAATGGGAAAGACTAGAGATCACTTCAAGAAACTTAGAGATGCCAAGGGAAATTTTCATGCAAAAATGAGGACAATAAAGGACAGAAATGTCATGGACCTAACAGAAACAGAAGATATTAAGAAGAAGTGGCAAGAATACACAGAAGAACTATATAAAAAAGATCTTCATGACCCAGATAACCAGGATGGTGTGTTCACTCACCTAGAGCCAGACATCCTGGAATGCAAAGTCAAGTGGGCCTTAGGAAGCATCACTACGAGCAAAGCTGGTGAAGGTGATGGAATTCCAGTTTAGATTTCAAATCCTAAAAGATGATGCTGCAAAAGTGCTGCACTCAATATGCCAGCAAATTTGGAAAGCTAACAGAGGACTGGAAAAGGTCAATTTTCATTCCAATCCCAAAGAAAGGCAATGCCAAAGAATGCTCAAACTACCGCACAATTGCACTCATCTCACACGCTAGTAAAGTAATGCTCAAAATTCTCCAAGCCAGGCTTCAGCAATACGTGAACTGTGAACTTCCAGATGTTCAAGCTGGTTTTAGAAAAGGCAGAGGAACCAGAGATCAAATTGCCAACATCCGCTGGATCATTGAAAAAGCAAAAGAGTTCTAGAAAAACATCTATTTCTGCTTTATTGACTATGCCAAAGCCTTTGACTGTGTGGATCACAACAAGCTGTGGGAAATTCTGAAAGAGACGGGAATTCCAGACCACTTGACCTGCCTCCTGAGAAATCTGGATGCAGGTCAGGAAGCAACAGTTAGAACTGGACATGGAACAACAGACTGGTTCCAAA
>NW_011373450.1:13752-17083 GCF_000754665.1 Bison bison bison
TATTTTCTTGGGCTCCAAAATCACTGCAGATGCTGACTGCAGACATGAAATTAAAAGACACTTGCTCCTTGGAAGAAAGGCTATGACCAACCTAGACAGCATATTAAAAAGCAGAGACATTACTTTGTTGACAAAGGTCTGTCTAATCAAAGCCATGGTTTTTCCAGTAGTCATGTATGGATGTGAGAGTTGGACTATAAAGCAAGCTGCAGACTGAAGAATTGGAGCTTTTGAACTGTGGTGTTGGAGAAGACTCTTGAGAGTCCCTTGGGCTGCATGGAGATCAAACCAGTCCATCCTAAAGGAAATCAGTGCTGAATGTTCATTTTCAGGACTGATGCTGAAGCTGAATCTCCAATACTTTGGCAACTGATAGGAAGAATTGACTCAGTGGAAAACACCCTGATGCTGAGAAAGATTGAAGGCAGGAGGAGAAGGGGACAGCAGAGAATGAGATGTTTGGATGGCATCACCAACTCTATGTACATGAGTTTGAGCAAGCTCCAGCAG
The DNA here is from genome assembly GCF_000754665.1 of Bison bison bison. Lineage (NCBI taxonomy): Eukaryota > Metazoa > Chordata > Mammalia > Artiodactyla > Bovidae > Bison > Bison bison. The sequence continues at coordinate 14,263 of NW_011373450.1, forward strand.
TTGGTGATGAACAGGGAGGCCTGGCATGTTGCAGTCCATGGGGTTGCAAAGAGTTGGACACAACTGAATGACTAAAGTAAGCATAGAGGTGCTTTCAGTGCGAACAAACGTGTAAGGCTTATACTTGTTCACACATGGGTCCTTGCAAAGTATTTTTTCCTTTAGAGCAAAGGTTCTCGAAGTGTTGTTACTGAATCAGTTAGCATCAGCATTACTCAGAACTTGTTAGAAATGCAAATTTCAGGCCCGATTCCAAACCTACTGAAGCAGAAACTCTGATATTGGGTGCATCTCAACAACCTGCATTTTATCAAGCCCACTAGGTGATTCTGATGCACTGCTCTAGAAGTCTTGGGTGAATAGATGGAAATGGAATTGCTGAGCCAATAGGATACACGCATTCAAAAATTTTAACAGACACTGTTAAAAAAAGACGCCATCACCACAACAACCTAACTTCCACTTTAGAATGCAGGAAGAGGCCTTTCCAATGCCGGCTCCCATGTCATCTCACCTGCCCAGGCTTGACTCTTTTGCATCAGTCTCCTGTGAGCCCCGTCCTGGCTACTACAGATTCAAGGGCATTTGGAGTATCTCCCCCGCTTTGAGAAAGTAGGTGGAAGGAGTCAATAAGCCACGGTATCTATCTTGGGAGTGGGTGGGACAAAGGCAGAGTAAGGAGTAGTGAACTGTAGGGTTTGCAGATTTTCTTGGATCCCGCTCTTAGACCCACCAGTTTGCCTGCGCTTCTCTCATACGAGTAGGGTGTTGCCACTTGTTAAAGCTTTGGAAAGGGGAAAAGAGAGAATTTAGGAGCCTGAAGTTTGGCCCCATCTGTGGCAGCGGCCCGTCAATTGGCCAGTGGTGGGAGCTCTTGTGAATGGGTGAGAATGATATCATCTTGCAGATCTTAGTGGAGTGAGGTTTTTGGGGAGGGATGAGCTCAGGTGACAGTAGCAGGGTGGGATAAGCCTGGGTCAGTGCCAAATTGAAGCACCTACTAAGAGATTTAGAGCCCCAGAAGCGGGGAGAGGGAGGAGTCTTGGAGGCACCACCGGCTAGGCTGGGGCTGGACTCCAGAGGGTGTAAGCCACTGCCCTGGAGGAGGTTAGAACCACCCAAAGACAGGTAGTTGGGTGACCACCAGAGGGTGACTGTGCCTGTATACATCTACAAATGGTTCTGCACAGACGGGCCAATATATTTTGAAGCCATTTATTTTTATATCTCTTGCCTCTTCTGCCCTAATCCCTGAGAGAAAGAACCGTGGGTGATTCATTGAATACCCAGCACCCAGTGGGAGGCCTTGGAGAAGGAAATGGCAACCCACTCCAGTATTCTTGCCTGGAGAATTTCATGGGCAGAGGAGCCTGGTGGGCTACAGTCCCTGGGGTCACAAAGAGTTGGACAAGACTAAGTGACTAACTCCTAATGGGAGGCCTGGTAACAAAAAAGGCACGTTATTAAGATGTTTGACTGATTGAATGAAAAGGGGGGAAAAAGAGAAAAAGCTCAGAGGTTCATAATTTACATAGGGAAAATTGAGTACTTTTCCCCCTGTAGATGAGACATTTTAAATGTCTACCTGCAGAACCTCAGCCCACACAGCTTTTAAGTTGTCACAATCGAAGTGTACACATAACCCTGTGTCCCAAGTTGCAGCATAGTAATTTTCCCCTGTTGCTATAGAATCTCCACAGCCATAAACCCTCAGTAATGGTTATAGAATATTCCATCAGACAGCTGTGCCATGAATCACTTAACCTTTCCCCTCTTGTTGGATGTTAACACTACTTCTCTGTTTGACCATCAGAAGATATCCTTGTGAGGAATAGTATTGTGCTCAGAGATTTTCCTGTTTTGGAGTAGGGGTGGGTAGATATTGAGGAGCAGAATTAGTGGGAAAATGGGATGAACTTTTTAGGCTCTTGTTGACCCACTTTCCTGAAATGGATTGTACCCACTGACGCCAGAGGTCAAATCCAAAATCAACCCTAGTGAATTTCAGGTCTTGTCTGTCTCCCTGGTGGTTTAAAATTCTCTGTCCTGAAGCAGTGCTCAAGTTTATTATTAGTTCTGACCTTTGGGACAAGACAAGCACACACTAAGAGTTCAGGGACAACTTTAGCAACTACAACAGCTGACATTGTGAGAGGATGTAGCTCAGGTTTCAAACTTGGGCAACTGGTGTGGATGAGCTTGCCTCAGGGAAACAGGGAATCTGAGAAGAGGAACAGGTTTGGGAGGGGGCAGATGAGATCAGTTTTAAGTATGCTTAGTCGGAGGTGCCTTTGGGACGTCTAAGGGGATGTATCCAGGAGACATACATACATATGGATAAATAAAAATCTTTTCCCTTCCTTGAACTCCCAGAACTCTGTATCTGTGGCTCTCTCATGGCTTACGCTACCTTTTCTTTTGCACTACCAAGGGAGCTCTTTGAGGCCAGGATAAGGGCCTGATTCATTTGTGTATCCCTCCTCCCAGTGCTTTACACCTATGAGACTTTCAAAGTCCGTCCTAGATGAAGAAGAAATTTCAATGATTTCTTAATCAGACAATTCCTGCAGTAGGATTTCTGTTCTGGGGGAAAAGTTTGAGAAACTTCAAAGTTCTGGGAAGGCTTCCTGTAAGAGGTAGCATAATGTTACCATTAATAATTGTGACCATTTGTTGAACACCTACTACATGCCAGTTACTTTGCTACACACATGCAACAGAAAAGCCACTTTTTGCCTGCCATCAATATACCCCTACTTCTGGGAGAATTTGTTCTACTTACATCTCCTAAAGTCAGGCCTGTCTATGTACTATATCCTTC
>NW_011373450.1:17304-18031 GCF_000754665.1 Bison bison bison
AGAGGCCTGGGCTTCCCAGGTGGCTCAGTGGTAAAGAATCCGCCTGCCAAGCAGGAGACACCAATTCAATCCCAGGGTCAGGAAGATCCCCCAGGGAAAGAAATGGCAACCCACTCTAGTATTCTTGCCTGGGAAATCCCATGGACAGAGGAGCCTGGTGGACTATAGTCCATGGGGTCTGAAAGAGTAGGACACAACTGAGTGACTAAACAAGGCCAGAGGACCATGACTCATCCAGAATTTTCCTACAGCTTCAGGTTTAATGAACTCTGTGCTCAACTTCCTGCCCTAGGATTTCTGATCCTTAATCTAGCTTGACTGAGTTTCTCTTCCTTGTGTCCACAAGAGCCCTAACCAAAACATCCCTATACATAGGTTTGTATTTTGGCCCTCTGAGGTGAGTGTATTTTTCCTCACTCTACAAATGAAGAAACAGATTAACTTGACTAGGGTTAACTCAGCCGGGAGGTGATGGATTCTCTTATTCTCTTTTAAAAGTGTTAATGTGTTACTATTATTTTAAAAATTAACACAAACTTGTTATAAAAAAGAAAAACAATCAATACAGACATGATGTATCTGACCCTCAGCCAGCTTTTCCAACTCTCCTGTACATTTACTGGCCTCTTTCTGGAACACATCAAAGTTGTTATTGTCTTTGGGCCTTTGCACTGAGTCATCTTTCTACTTGGAATGATTTTTTATTTTTATTTTTTGTTTTTTTTTG
>NW_011373450.1:18131-19086 GCF_000754665.1 Bison bison bison
TCCTCTTATCATTTAGGTCTTAATTCAATTGTCACTTCCTCAGAGAAGCCCTGCCAAGCCATGCAATGTGAGATAACCCACCCAACCCTTTCTGCCCACTTCTATCCATCATATCACCCCATTTTTTTCTGCATAGATCTTAATGTGTTGAAATTGTGTCTGAAATTGTGCTGTTCATTTATGTAATTTTTTTTTTATCATCTGCCTCTCCTTCAACACAGAGCAGAGGCCTCATTTGTAGTGCCATGGCTGCCACATAGTAGAAGTTCAGTCAGTATTTGCTGAATGAGTGAATGAATGTATAAACTAAAAAAGAAACCTTTATGCAACCCTCTTCTTTCCCAATACCAATTCCCAGAGACAGTAACTCAATTTGTTCTACATCTTCCCAGACATTTTCTGTGCATATTCAAACATTTGCCTCTCTTATGTAAAAAATAAATGTGCATATATTTTTTCTTTCACAGCAATGAAAGTTCTGAAACCTGCTTTTCCACATTACAATTTGTCATTAACACATTTCCATGTCAGTACTTAATTACTTCAATAAAAAAGCCCAAATAAACTGTATTACATTGTATGGATGTATCAGAATTTATTTAACTAGGCCCCTGTTTTTAAAACAAATTTTATTTTATATTGTGTGGCATTGGCAGTCTGAGGTGCATTTGACTAAAGCAATCCCCAGCTTCAAGCCCTGAGTGCTCACATGGAGCTAATTCACCTAATTCCACTAATAAGGTGAATCCAGCTGGCCAGAGGTTCTTATTATTTTTTTAATTATTAGATTATAGTTGATTAACATGTTGTGTTAGTTTCAGGTATACAGCAAAGTGATTCAGTAATATATATATATATACACACATATATCTATTCTTTTTCTCTTTTCCCATTTAGGTTGTTACAATATTGAGCAGAGTTCCCTGTGCCAGTAGGTCCTTGCTGGTTTTTCATT
>NW_011373450.1:19925-20490 GCF_000754665.1 Bison bison bison
TTTTAAGATGGCCATTCTGACTGGTGTGAGGTGGTACCTCATTGTAGTTTTGATTTGCATTTCCCTAATAATGAGTAATGTTGAGCATCTTTTCATATTTGTTGCCCATCTGCATGTATTCTTTGGAGAAATGTCTATTTAGGTCTTGTGCCCATGTCTTGATTTTTTTTTTTTTTTTACATTGAGCTGCTTGTATATTTTGCTTCATTTGCAAATGGGTATTGAATTTTCTTTGCTGTGCAAAACGTTTAAGTTTAATTAAGCCCCATTTTTTATATTTGTTTTTATTTTCATTACCCTAGGAAGTGGATCAAAAAAGATCTTGCTGCTATTTATGTCAAAGAGTTTTCTGCCTATGTTTCCTCTAGAAGTTGTATACTGTTTGGCCTTACATTTAGGCCTTTAATCCATTTTGAGTTTATTTTTGTGTTTGGTGTTAGGTAGGGGATTAGGATGGAGAAGGCAATTGCACCCCACTTCAGTACTCTTGCCTGGAAAATCCCATGGATGGAGGAGCCTGGTAGGCTACAGTCCATGGGGTCATGAAGAGTCGGACACGACTGAG
>NW_011373450.1:20888-21528 GCF_000754665.1 Bison bison bison
CACTGATTGAAAAGACTGTCTTTTCTCCACTGTGTATTGTTCCCTCCTGTGCTGTAAGTTAGGTAACCATGAGTGTGTGGGTTTATCTCTGGGCTTTCTCTCCTATTCCATTGATCTATATTTCTGTTTTTGTGCCAGTACCATACTGTCTTGATGATTGTAGCTTTGTAGTATAGTTTGAAGTCAGGGAGCTTGATTTCTTCAGCTCCTTTTTTTTATTCTCAAGATTGCTTTGGCTATTTGGGGTTTTTTGTGTTTCCATGAAAATTGTAAAATTTTTTGTTCTAGCTTTGTGAAAAATGCCATTGGTAATTTGATAGAGATTGTGTTGAATCTGTAGATTACTTTGGGTAGTATAGTCATTTGAACAATATTGATTCTTCCAATGAAATAATATAATATATCTCTCCATCTGTTAGTGAGGTCTTTGATTTCTTTCACCAGTATCTTATATTTTTCTGTATACAGGTCTTTTGCCTCCTTAGGTAGGCTTATTCCTAGGTATTTTATTTTATTTTTTTGCTGAAATGGTAAATGAAATTGTTTCCTTAGTTTCTCTTTCTGATCTTTCATTGTTAGGATACAGCAAGAGATTTCTGAGTATTAATTTTGTATTCTGCAACTTTACTAAATCCATTGA
>NW_011373450.1:22198-23601 GCF_000754665.1 Bison bison bison
AATTCAATTGTTGGACTCAGATCGCTAGTATTTTATCAGATTGCTAGAATTTTTGCATCTATGTTCATCAATGATATTGGCCTGTAATTTTCACTTTTTGTATCAGAGTGATGATGCCCTCATAAAATGAGTTTGGGAGTGTTTCTGCCTCGGAAATTTTTTGTAATAGTTTCAGAAGGATAGGGGTTAACTCTTTTCTAAAGGTTTGATAGAATGAGCCTGTGAAGCCATCTGCTCCTGGACTTTTGTTTGTTCAGAGTTTTTATTATTTGTTTTAATATTTATTTATTTGGGTGTACTAGGTCTTAGTTGTGGCACATGGAATCTTTTATTAAAATTTATTTTTTAATTGAAGGATAATTGCTTTACAAAATTTTGTTGTTTTCTGTCAAACCTCAACATGAATCAGCCACAGGAATACATATATCCCTGCCCTTTTGAACCTCCCTCCCATCTCCCTCCCCATCCCACCCCTCTAGGTTGATACAGAGCCCCTGTTTGAGTTTCCTGAGCCCTACAGCAAAATCCGGTTGGCTATTTATTTTACATATGGTAATGTAAGTTTCCATGTTACTCTTTCCATATATCTCACCCTCTCCTCCCCCTCCCCATGTCCATAAGTCTATTCTCTATGTCTGTTTCTCCATTGTTGCCCTATAAATAAATTCTTCAGTCCCATTTTTCTAATTCTGTATATATGTGTTAGAATACCATATTTATCTTTCTCTTTCTGACTCACTTCACTCTCTATAATAGGTTCTAGGTTCATCCACCTCAGTAGAACAGACTCAGATGCATTCCTTTCTATGGCTGAGTAATATTCTACTGTGTATATGTACCACTATTTCTTTATCCATTCATCTGTAAATGGACATCTAGGTTGCTTCCATGTTCTAGCTATTGTAAATAATGCTGCAATGAACAATGGGATACATGTGTCTTTTTCAATTTTGGTTTCCTCAGGGTATATGCCTAGGAGTGGGATTGCTGGGTCATATGGTGGTTTAATTCCTAGTTTTTTAAGGAATCTCCATACTGTCTTCCATAGTGTTCTGCCTATGTTTTTCTCTAAAAGTTTTATATTTCTGGTCTTACATTTAGATCTTTAATCTATTTTGAGTTTATCTTTGTGTATGGTGTTAGGAAGTGTTCCTATTTTAAAAAAATTAAATAATTATTTTATTTTTTAATCTATGATTTTAGTTGGAGGCTAATTAGTTTACAATATTTTAGTGGTTTTCTAATTACATTCTTTTACATGTAGCTGTTCAGTTTTCCCAGCACCATTTATTGAAGAGGCTGTTTTTGCCCCATTGTATATTCTCGCCTCCTTTGTCAAAAATAAGGTACCCACAGGTGCCTGGGTTTATTTCTGGGCTCTCTATCTTGTTCCATGGGTCTGT
>NW_011373450.1:23773-24282 GCF_000754665.1 Bison bison bison
CTTCTTCCTACCCAGGAACATGGAATATCTCTCCATCTGTTTATGCCGTCTTTTGGTTCTTTCATTAGTGTCTTATAATTTTCTGTGTACAATACTTTTGTCTCCTTAGGTAAGTTTATTCCTAAATATTTAATTCTTTTTGTTGCAGTGGTGCATGGGATTGATTCCTTAATTGCTCTTTCTAATTTTTCCTTGTTAGTATGTAGAAATGCAAGTGATTTCTGTGTCTTAATTTTGTATCCTGCAGCTTTGCTAAATTCACTGATTAGCTCTAGTTATTTTCTGATACTATCTTTAGGACTTTCTGTGTACAGTATCATGTCATCTGCAAACAGTGACAGCTTTACTTCTTCTTTTCCAATCTGGCTTCCTTTTATTTCTTTTTCTTCTCTAATTGCTGTAGCTAGGACTTCCAGAACTATGTTGAATGATAGTGGTGAAAGTGGACACCCTTGTCTTGTTCCTGATCTTAGGGGGAATGCTTTCAGTTTTTACCATTGAGAATAATA
>NW_011373450.1:26493-26999 GCF_000754665.1 Bison bison bison
TCATCTAACGTATCATTTAAGATTTGTGTTTCTTTATTAATTTTCTGTTTTAATAGTCTGTCCACTGGTGTGAGTGGGGTGTTAAATTCTCCTACTATTGTTGTGTTACTGTCAATTTCTCCTTTTATGTCTTTTAGTGTTTGTCTTATGTGTTGAGGTGCTCCTATTTTGGGTGCATAGATATTTACACTTGTGTCTTCCTCTTGGATTGATCCCTTGATCATTATGCAGTACCCTTCCTTATCTCTTGTAATCTTCTTTATTCTAAGGTCTATTTCGTCTGATATGAGGATTGCTACTTCAGCTTTGTTTTGCTTCCCACTTGCATGGAATATATTTTTCCATCCTCTCACTTACATTCTATATGTGTCTTTAGGTCTGAAGTGGGTTTCTTGTAGACATCATATATATGGGTCTTGTTTTTGTATCCATTCAGCCAGTCTGTGTGTTTTTGTTGAAGCATTTAATCCATTTACATTTAAAGTAATTGTTGATATATATGTTCC
>NW_011373450.1:27099-28935 GCF_000754665.1 Bison bison bison
TCCTTGTATGTTACTTGTTGCTCCTCCCTTGCTGCTTTTAATATTCTTTCTTTGTGTTTAGTCTTTGTTAGGTTGATTAGTATGTGTCTTGGCATGTTTCCCCTCGGGTTTATCCTGTATGGGAATCTTCACGCTTGGACTTGATTAACTATTTCCATTTCCATTTTGGGGAAAATTTCAAGTATAATCTCTTCAAAAATTTTCTCATACCATTTCTTTTTCTCTTATTCTTCTGGGACCCTTATAATTTGAATGTTGGTGCATTTGATATTGTCCCAGAGGTCTCTGAGACTATTCTCAGTTCTTTTCACTCTTTTTACTTTATTCTGCTCTTCAGAAGTTATTTCCACCATTTTATCTTCCAGCTCATTGATTCATTATTCTGCTTCAGATATTCTGCTACTGGTTCCTTCTAGAGTATTTTTAACTTCAGTAATTGTCTTGTTTGTCTCTGTATGTTTATTCTTTAATTCTTCTAGGTCTTTTAAAATTGATTCTTGTATTTCCTCCATTCTGTCTTCAAGTTTTTTGATCATCTTTATTATGATTATTCTGAATTCTTTTTCAGGTAATTTGCCTATTTCCTCTTCATTTATTTGGACTTCTGTGTTTCTAGTTTGTTCCTTCATTTGTGTAGTATTTGTCTGCCTTTTCATTATTTTTATTTATTTTATTTTTAACTCTACAATATTGTATTGGTTTTGCCATAGATCAACATGAATCCACCACAGGTATACACGTGTTCCCCATCCTGAATCCTCCTCCCTCCTCCCTCCCCGTACCACCCCCCTCATTACTTTTTTAAACTTGTGTATGAGGTTTCCTTTTCCCAGGCTTCAAGGTTGAGTTATTTCTTCCTTTTTGTTTCTTCCCTCCTAAGTTTGGTCCAGTGGTTTGTATAAGCTTCATATAGGGTGAGATTTGCGCTGAATTTGGTTTTTGTTTGTTTGTTTTTCCTCTGATGGGCAAGTCTGAGTGCCAATAAAATCAATAACTACAACAGATTGGGGAGAAAAAAAAATGAAAAAAAAAATCCAAAAGGATCTACAGAACAAGTCAAAACATAATAATAATAAATGTTTTTCTTGAGTCACTGCTCTCAGAGTCCTTTCCCTCACTGGGAGTCACAGTCCACCTTACCTCCCTAAGATGCCCTCCAACAGTATGCTTGTCTCTGGACTTGCTGTGGGGCAGCTCAGATTCTGATCTGGTCCTACTCCTGTGTGTTCTTGCCCCCAATATCCACAGCTATCAGAACTAGTCTGTTTTCTTTTGTGGGAGCTCTCAATGTCTTTTTATATATTCCATAGACACAGAGGCTGCCTAGTTGATTGTGTGGATTTAATCTGCAGTTTATGCAGCTGGTGGGAAGGCTTTGGGTCTTCTTCTTAGCCACACTGCCCCTGGGTTTCAATTGTGGTTCTATTTCCACCTCTTCATGTGGGTTGTCCACTGGGGTTTACTCCTGAGGCTGTCCTGGAGGACTTGGGTCTGCCCAAGTGAGGGCCAAGTGTGGAGGTGGTGGAGCTGCTTGGGTCACAAGGGTTTTAGCAGCATCAGGTACTCAGGGAAGTTGGCAGCTAGGGAAGCAGGAAATATAGTGCTCTAGAAGGGTATGGTAACCAATATTGGCCAATACACTTCAGTATTCTTGCCTGGAGAACCCTTCTGACAGAAAAGCCTGGCAGGCCACAGGCCACAGAGTTGCAAAGAGTTGGACACAACCAAAGCACCCTGTATGCATAGATGCAAGACTTTTTTTTGGCCTGAGGCAGTTCTGCCCCACTTAGGGTTGAGTGTGAAGGTGGGGCAACTGCTTGGCTTGCAGGCACCCTT
>NW_011373450.1:29499-30956 GCF_000754665.1 Bison bison bison
TATGGTATTTGCTCCACCTCCTACACATGACTCAGAAGTATCACCTTGATTCCATGGCTACCTGACTTTCCTCCACAGGCATTTCCCACCACAATCTCCTCCCTCACATCCCCTTGATCCGTCTTTCTGCAGTCAACAGCAGCCCTTGCCCTGGGATTGCTCCACAATCCTAAACTCCAGCTCCCAGCTGCTGTGCCTTCTAGGGGACCTGCATTGCTGCCTAGGGTATGTATGGCTATGGCAAGGACTGTCTGATTCTTATTCCATTTAGACTGCCACAGATCAGCTGTTTCACTCTGTCTTAAATGTTTCTCCTCTGACTCAGACGATTGTCCTGATGTGGTGATTGGACTATGCTTCAATTCCCCCACTCACCAAGGGCAGGTCTAGACCTAATAACCCTCCTGTTTTCCCCCCTAGTTCCTTAATCCTACCAAGTTTTGTGTGGTTCTATATATTCTTTTCCAGTGGTCAGGTACTCCTGTCTGCTCTCAGCCAGCATTCTGCACGCATTTCTGTGTCTGAAAGTGTATTCCTGACGTATCCATGGAGAGAGATGTACTCCACCTCCACCTGCTCCTCTGCCATCTTCTGATCAGTCCACATGGAATAGTTGATCTTCGTTGTGTCATGCCAGATCTTTTAGTTGGGGCATGTGGGATCTTTATGCTTTTTAGTTGAAGGGTGTGAAGTGAAAGTGAAGTCGCTCAGTCGTGTCTGACTCTTTGCGACCCCATGGGCTGTAACCTACCAGGCTCCTCTGTCCATGGGATTTTCCAGGCAAGAATACTGGAGTGCGTTGCCATTTCCTTCTCCAGTGGGTCTTCCCAACCCAGGGATCAAACCCGGGTCTCCTGTATTGTAGGCAGACGCTTTACCATCTAAGCCACCAGGGAAGGTAATTGTTTTATAATGTTGTGTTAGTTTCTGCTATATAACACATATAACATCAGGGAAGGTAATTGTTTTATAATGTTGTATTAGTTTCTGCTATATAACACATATAACACCAGGGAAGGTAATTGCTTTATAATGTGTTAGTTTCTGCTATATAACACATGAATCAGCCATAAGTATATGTATCCCTTCCCTTTTGAGCCTCTCTCCCCACTGTCCCACCCCTCTAGGTCATCACAGAGTACTGTGTTATATACCAGCTTCCACTATCTATTTTACATATGGTAGTGTCAATATGTCAATGCTATTCTCAAATCGTCTCACCTTTTCCTTCCCCTGCTGTGTCCACAAGTCCTTAAGTTTTCTACATCTGTGTCTCTATTACTGCCAAGCAAATAGGTTTATCAGTACCATTTTTCTAGATTTCATATGTATGCATTAATATATAATATTTGTTTTTATCTTTCTGGCTTACTTCTCTCTGAATAATGGGCTCTAGATTCATCCAGCTCAGTTAATCTGACTCACATTTGTTTCTTTTTGTGGCTGAGTATTATTTC
>NW_011373450.1:31056-31728 GCF_000754665.1 Bison bison bison
GGCCTGGTTGGTTGCAGTCCATGGGGTCGCTAAGAGTTGGACACGACTGGGGGACTTCACTTTCACTTTTCACTTTCATGCATTGGAGAAGGAAATGGCAACCCACTCCAGTGTTCTTGCCTGGAGAATCCCAGGGATGGGGGAGCCTGGTGAGCTTCTGTCTATGGGGTCTCACAGAGTCAGACACGACTGAAGTGACTTAGCAGTCTTTATGTGGAATCTTTAGTGGTGGCATGCAAAATTTTACTTATGGCGTTGTTATTCAATCCCTAAGTAGTGTCTGACTCTTTGTGACCCCATGATTTGCAGCATGCCAGGCTTCCCTGTCCTTCACTATCTCCTTGAGTTTGCTCAAACTCATGTCCATTGAGTCGGTGATGCCATCTAACCATCTCATGCTCTGTCACCTCCTTCTCCTCTTGGCCTCAATATTTCCCAGCATCAGGATCTTTTCCAATGAGTCAGCTCTTCACATCAGTGACCAAAGTATTGGAGCTTCAGCTTCAGCATCAGTCCTTCCAATGAATATTCAGAGTTGATTTCCTTTAGGATTGACTGATCTGATCTCCTTGCTGTCTAAGGGACTCTCAGGAGTCTTCTATAGCACCACAGCTCAAAAGCATCAATTCTTTGGTGCTCAGCCTTCTTTATGGTCCAACTCTCACATCTATA
>NW_011373450.1:31828-32637 GCF_000754665.1 Bison bison bison
AAAGACTGAGTGCCAAGAATTGATGCTTTTGAAATGTGGTGTTGGAGAAGACTCTTGAGAGTCCCTTGGACTGCAAGGAGATCAAACCAGTCAATCCTAAAGGAAGCCAGCCCTGAATATTCATTGGAAGGACTGATTCTGAAGCGGACATTCCAATACTTTGGCCACCTGATGTAAAGAACTGACTTACTGGAAACGACCTTGATTCTGGCAGGAGGAGACCCTGACTGAAGGCAGAAGGAGAAGGGGATGACAGAGGATGTGATGGTTAAATGGCATCACCGACTCAATGGACTTGTGTGTGTGTAAGCTCTGGGAGTTGGTGACGGACAGGGAAGCCTGGCATGCTGCAGTCCATGGGGTCATGAAGAGTTGGACAGGACTGAGAGACTGGACTGAACTGGGCACGTGTTGGCAATTTGATCTCTGGTTCCTCTGCCTTTTCAAAATCCAGCTTATACATCTGCAAGTTCTTGGTTCATGTATTGCTGAAACCTAATTTGAAGAATTTTGAGCATAATCTCGCTACCGTGTGAAATGAGTGCAAGTGTACCCTAATTTGATCATTCTTTCGCAATGGCTTTATTTGGTATTGCAATGAAAACTGACGTTTTCCAGTCCTCTGGCCACTGTTGAGTTTTCCAAATTTGCTGGAATAATGAGTGAAGTACTTTCACAGCATCATCTTTTAGGATTTGAAGTATTTCAGCTGGAATTCTGTCACCTTCACTAGCTTTGTGTGTAGTTATGTTTCCTAATGCCCACTTGCCTTCACACTTCAGGATGTCTGGCCCCGGGTGAGTGATCAC
>NW_011373450.1:32737-33476 GCF_000754665.1 Bison bison bison
ATATGAAATCTGACACTGTTTCCACATTTCCCTCATCTATGTGCCATGAAGTGATAGGACCAGATGCCATGATTTTTGTTCTTTGAATCTTGAGTTTTAAGCTGGCTTTTTCACTCTCTTCTTTCACCTTCATCAAGAGGCTCTTTAGGTCCTCTTAGCTTTCTGCCATTAGAGTAGTATCATCTTCATATCTGAGGTTATTGATATTTCTCCCAGCTATTTGTCTGACTCTTTGAGACCCTTTGGACTGTAGCCTGCCAGGCTCCTCCATCCATAGGATTTTCCAAGCAAGAATATTGGAATGGGTTTCCATTTCCTTCTTCAGGGGATCTTCCTGACCAGTAACTACAAAAATGGCACTAGTGGTAAAGAACCTGCCTGCCAATGTAGGAGACATAAAAGACATATGTTCAATCCCTGAGTCAGGAAGATCCCTTGGAGGAGGAAATGGCAACCTACTGCACTATTCTTGCTTGGAGAATTCCATGGACAGAGGAGCCTGGAGGGCTACAGTCCATGGGGTCACTAAGAGTCAGACATGACTGAGTGACTGAGCACACACATTACAACTTTGTTATCCATTCATCTGTCAATGGATATTTAGGTTGCTTCCCTATCCTGGTTACTGTAAATAGTGCTGCTATGAACATTTGGATACATGTGTCTTTATGTGGGGAGAAGGCAATGGCACCCCACTCCAGTACTCTTGCCTGGAAAATCCCATGGACGGAGGGCCTGG
>NW_011373450.1:34420-35024 GCF_000754665.1 Bison bison bison
TTATAAATTTTGTTCATTTTTTCAAAGAACCAGCTTTTAGTTTCATTGACCTTTGCTTTGTTTTCTTTGTCTCTATTTCATTTAGTTCAGCACTGATCTTTATAATTTCTTTCCTTCTACTAACATTAGGTTTTGTTTGTTCTTCTTTCTCTAGTTGCTGATATATGTAAGTTTAGGTTGTTACTTTGACATTTTTCTTGTTTCTTGAGGTAAGATTATATTGCTATAAACTTCCCTCTTAGAACTTTCGCTACATCCCATGGTATTGGATCACTGTGCTTCCATTTTCATTTGTCTCTAGGTATTTTTTTATTTCTTCAGTGATCCATTTGTTGTTTAGTAGCATATTGTTTAGCCTCCATGTGTTTGTATTTTTTTACTTGTTTTCCTTGTGGTTTATTTCTTTTTTTAAAAAAAATTTATTTTAATTGGAGGCTAATTAGTTCACAATATTGTATTGGTTTTGCCATACATCAACATGTTGTGGTCAGAAAAGATGCTTGATATGATTTCAATTTTCTTAAATTGACTGAGGCTCATTTTGTGGACCAGCATGTGGTCAATCCTGGAGAATATTCCATGTGCACATGAGAAGAATGTATGC
>NW_011373450.1:35124-35589 GCF_000754665.1 Bison bison bison
GGGAAGGCTGGAGCTGATGTTGGAGGACACCCCAGAGTGGAGGGAACCCTGGCCTGTCCACTGCTACTGGCCATCCTGAAGCCAATCTACCACTCAGGAGATGAACTATGGCATGCAAACTCTTAATTGTAGCATGAAAACTACTAGTTGTTGTGGGATATGGGATCTTGTTCCCTGACCAAGGATCAAACTCAGACCCCCTGCGTTGGGAATACAGTCTTCACCACTGGACCACCATGGAAGTCCTTGTTTGGAGTTTTTAAATCACAGTTTCAGTTTCAGAGCTTGTGGTTGGTTTTTTTTTTTTTTTTTCATATTTTCTTATTTTCTTTCTTTGGTTTCTAGTTTTGGGTAGTATTGTACTTTTCTAAGTAATTTGTTCCATTCCTCCCCCCTCCCACGTTGTCCATTTTATTGGCATATAGTTGCTTGTAGTAGTTTCTTACAGTCCTTTCTATTTCTGTG
>NW_011373450.1:35689-35994 GCF_000754665.1 Bison bison bison
TGTTATATAATCCTAAGGAATGTGGAGAAAGAAAAAAAGTTTGTCCTTTCTTCCTCCTTGAGAATTCAAATAGTAGTTGGAGGAAGCTGCAGCAGTAGCAGGAGTTTGAGCAACCATTTGTAACTTAAAAGCTTTTAAGCGGCTAGAAACAAATCCAGTTATACAGTTACACATGTAAGGCAACATAGTCACATTAAAACATGTTAAAATCAAAATTAAAAGTCACATTATGTGTGTAGTTAAAGTGCAAAGTGTTGCACCAGTCCATTTTAGGGTTGGTAGATGTCATCAGATGAAGAAGAGGC
>NW_011373450.1:36094-36463 GCF_000754665.1 Bison bison bison
ATTTCTCCCTTTATGACTGTTAGCATTTGCCTTATGTATTGAGGTATTCCTATGTTGGGTGCATATATATTTACAATTATTATATCTTCTTCTTGCATCATTCCTTGATCATTACTTAGTTCTTCTTTGTCTCATGTAAGAGTCTTTATTTTAAAGTCTATTTTGTCTGATATGCATATTTCTACTCCAGCTTTCTTTTGATTTCCATTTGCAGAGAATATCTTCTTCTGTCCCCTCACTGCAAGGTTGTTGTTGCATCATGCAAAGACACGGAGATTCTTGGCCCCCCGAGGAGAAGAATTCAATCTGGGGCCAGAGACGAGGCTTGATCGCTCAGAGCTTTTGTGTAATAAAGTTTTATTAAAGTAT
>NW_011373450.1:36563-37172 GCF_000754665.1 Bison bison bison
TGCTTGCTATTCTCTGGAACCCTGCATTCAGTTGTGTATATCTTTCCTTTCTCCTTTGCCTTTCACTTCTCTTCTTTTCTCAGCTATTTGTAAGGCCTCCTTAATCAACCTCTTTGCCTTCTTGCATTTGTTTGGGATCATTTTGGTCACCACCTCATGTACAATGTTACGAACCTCTGTCCATAGTTCTTAAGGCACTCTGTCTACCAGATCTAATCCCTTGAATATATTCATCACCTCCACTGTATAATACTAAGGGATTTGACTTAGGTCATACCTGAATGATTTAGTGGTTTTCCCTACTTTCTTTGATTTGAGCCTGAACTTTGCAATAAGGAGGTAATAACCTGAGCCACAGTCAGCTCCAGCTGACTTCTCCATCTTCAGCTGCAAAGGGCCTCTCCATCTTCGGCTGCAAAGAATATAATCAATCTGATTTCAGTACTGACCATCTGGTGATATCCACGTATACTTTCTGGTCTTTACTTTCACCACCAGATATAACCACAACTAGGCATCGTTTCCACTTTGGCTTATCCTCTTCATTCTTTCTGTAGCTATTTCTATGCCCTTCCCCAGTAGTATATTGGACACCTACCGACCTGGGGG
>NW_011373450.1:40048-40612 GCF_000754665.1 Bison bison bison
TTTTAATAGCTTACGGTGGATATCTGGAGCCGACTGAGTGAGAAATCTATCCTTTAAGATCACTTTTCCGTCTTCACTTTCGGGATCAATCTCAGCGAATCTGCAAAGGCCTTCTCTCAGTCTATCTAGGAATTTACCAGGAGCTTCCTTCTCCTCCTGTTCTATGTCTGCCAATTTGCCATAGTTTAATGCCGGGGACCAGCCCCGGCTGATCCAGGGTATTCGAAGCGGGGACGTCGGCGAGGATCAGGATACAATAGCTTCAATTAGATATTAATTAAAGATGTAAAGAGTAATAGAATGAGGATAGCTCAGCAGGAAAATTCAGTGGAGAAAAGAGGCTGAGTAGCTTGGTTTACGCGCGAGACCAATAAAACTTCAAGACAAGAAGCTTGCACCACTTACGTAGGCCGCATGCGTCCTTCCATTCTCCCGAAGGAGAGGAGACACTGAGGCCTCCCCGGTCGGATCTTAGAAGCCCAGGCATAATTAGTAAGCATGGTGGGTTCCGTGCTCCAGATGGAGACTCAGCCAGAGTGAGAGAGAGAGCGACATGGGGGAACC
>NW_011373450.1:40712-41335 GCF_000754665.1 Bison bison bison
GGGACTCCTGAGGCTTGATCCCGCCTTTGCGTATGTTGAGCCTCCTTCCTCATGACCTTTGCCACGGGCGGAGTACCTCACTCTGGCCCCCAACAGTTTAAAGGCTTAGAACGCGCCTGCCTAAGTCCTTCAAGAATACATCTAACAAAATGACTCTGATCCCATCTTCCTTTAGCTGTGTTGTAGTCCCAGTCTGGTTCTATAGTTGGGCCCGCCTGATTCCCAGTGGGGAGGGCCGCTATCTCGTTCTCCCTCTTCCCTACTGATTCATTACCAAGCCATTCATCTCCATAAGCAACTGCTTTTCCCAAAACTCGAGTCTTTGACTCAGGAGTCAGCGTTTGTCCCAAGATATACATCACATCCTTCCAAGTGAGGTCATAAAGCAGAGTAACACCTTTAAAAGCTCTAATATATTTTTCTGGGTCCTCTAAATAGTCTCCCAGATCCTCCTTGATTCTTTGTATTTCTTGATAAGAGAAAGGCTTATAACTCTCACAGACTGATTATTTCTCCCAGTGGGTGTTTCATAAAGGGGCAACAGCTTGTGTGGTTGTTCCTCAGTCTCTCTGGCTGCTCTGTGCATATGATCCCAGGGATAGATTGGAGAAACCTGTTTTTCC
>NW_011373451.1:0-558 GCF_000754665.1 Bison bison bison
AGATCCTTTGGGATTAGGGCCCCACTCTTACACCTCTGTATGTGTTGTGCTTGGTCACTCAGTTGTGTCCGACTCTTGGTGACCCCATGAACTGTGGCACACCAGGCTCCTCTCTCCATGGGAATTCTCCAGGCAAGAATCCTGGAGTGGGTTGCCATGCCCTCCTCCAGGGGAACTTCCCAACACAGGGATGGAACTCAGGTGTGCCACATTGCAGGTGGGTTCGTTACTGTCTAGCCACCAGGGAAGCCCAAGAATACTAGATTGGGTAGCGTATCCCTTCTCCAGGGGTACTTCCCGACACGGGAATCAAAACCTATATTGCAGGCAGATTCTTTACCAGCTCCCTCAATTAACCCTAATTACCTCTCTAAAGGCTCCATCTCCAAATTCAGTCACATTGAGGGTTAGGGCTTTAAGATAGGCATTTGAGGGCCACACAATTCAGCCCATAATAGGACTCCTTTGAGAATCTATTGAAAGCTCTATACACCCTCCCAAGAAGACTGTATACATTACCTCCCACAACTCTGCACACAATTTCAGGAAGTTCTTGGA
>NW_011373452.1:0-1043 GCF_000754665.1 Bison bison bison
AGCACCACTTGTTAAAGAGATTGTCTTTAATCCATTGTATATTCTTGCTCCTTTGTCATAGTAAAGTGTCCATATGTGCGTGGATTTATCTCTGGGCTTTCTATTTTGTTCCATTGATCTATATTTCTGTCTTTGTGCCAGTACCATACTGTCTTAATAACTGTGGCTTTGTAGTAGAGCCTGAAGTCAGGTAGGTTGATTCCTCCAGTTCCATTCTTCTTTCTCAGGATAGCTTTGATTTAATTTTTATGAGTGGTGTAAGATAGAGATCTAGTTTTATTCTTCTACATGTGAATATCCAGTTTTCCTAGCCCTGTTTATTGAATAAATACTTGTCTTTGTTGTATATTCCTGGCTATTTTGTCAAATATTTTAAGTCTTTGAATTAAAGGATATGCACAGGTATAGACAGGTAGATAAATGTTGCTTATCAGTGGCATATGTATATTTAAAATTAATATATGTAAATAATTTGGAAAAATTCATAAGTGACAACCAAGATTGTTGAAGAAAAACAAGATAGCTTTCATCAGAAAAGATTAAAGTATTTGAACCATTTAGTCATGAAAGCTTAGAGCAGGAGGTACCTTATGTGCTATCCACCGAACCTTTTAACTAGTGAGGACTCACAGTACCCTCTGTGCGTGATCATTCTGTCTTTGCTTAAACAATTTCAGAGACCAAGAAGCCACTGGATTTTTAGACAGCCTGTTTAAGTTTTAGGCAGCTTTGTTATTACATCTTTACCATATGTCAAAATATGCCTTCTTATGATTTATTTCCACTGCTCATAGCCTACTCTTTGGAGCAATGCCCAACAGACACAATATTCCTTCACATGACAGCACTTCAGACCAACTAAGTCCCATTTCTTGTGAGGAATGCATTCCCAAGGACCTTGCATATTCGAAATTCATGAAAACTGAGGCCAATTCTGAAAAGGTTGGTATGTGTGTGTGTGTTAGTTGCTTAGTCTTGTCCGACTCTTTGCAACCCCATAGACCGCAGCCCACCAGGCCCCTCCATCCATGGGATTCTCCAGG
>NW_011373453.1:0-930 GCF_000754665.1 Bison bison bison
TGGTCTGGGAATCACGTTTTTTGAGAACCACTGGACTAGAATAATGCTTCTTAAATTAGCAACCAGACTACCCCCAATAGCAGAGAAGAGTAAACAGTATGTGGGTGTGTGGAGCCTGAACCCTGAGGCTCCAGAGACGCTGTGGCAACAGCAGTAGCAGCAAAGCCAGAAACACCCAGCAGTGAGCTTATAATTTTTTTAAACCCCTGTTTTATGTTCAAAAATTAAGTGCATTTTGCATCCTACTCTACAATATATCCTTGTTTGTTTTCCTATAAAAAGAACACTCTTATTCTTGTGAGTAAAAACTAATGGCCTAGGGCCACTCTGTCCAATGTGAGAGCTGCTAGTCACAAGTGGTGATGTAAACAAATTAACTACCATGAAAAATTCCGATTCTCAGTTACACCAGCCACATTTCAAGAGTTCAACAGCTAAATATGACTAATGGCTACCATATTGGGCAGTACAGGTATAGAACATTTCCATGACTGAAGAAAATTCTATTGGACAATACTGGTCAAGGGCGTGATTCTCAAACTCCATTGCATTAGGGCATCGTTGTGGAAACTTTAGGAAAAAAAAAAAAAACAATGCTGAGTTCTGCTGTCAGAGATTCAGGTTTAACTGGTATGATGTATGGTCTGGGAACAGGTATTTTAAAAAGCTTCCCAGGTTGCTCTAACATGCAGGAGTTTTAGAACCCCTGGTTGAGGAAAACACAGTAAACTTATCCTATGGTTTCTGGTACCATCTATCCCTGGGGATGTGAGTCCCTCAGTCCGAGAAGAAAGAAACTAGAGAAAAGTTATATTAGGCTTCTGCCTTTGGGGTTCTAATTTGGAAGATAAATGAAGAAATGCAAAAGGAAACAAAAGTTGATTCTTCATATTGTAACACCGAAACTCACATGGTGCAGTTGAAAGGAAC
>NW_011373454.1:0-825 GCF_000754665.1 Bison bison bison
GAGTTGACTTATTGGAAAAGACTCTGATGCTGGGAGGGATTGGCGGCAGGAGAAGAAGGAGACGACAGAGGATGAGATGGCTGAATGGCATCACTGACTCGATGGACGTGAGTCAGAGTAAACTCTGGGAGTTGGTGATGGACAGGGAGGCCTGGCGTGCTGCGATTCATGGGGTCGCAAAGAGTCGGACACAACTGAGCGACTGAACTGAACTGACTGAAGACAGTATATATGCCCACACCATGTTGATTAAAACACCTTTGCTCCATCAGAGCTCTGGTCCCCATGTCTTTCTTTCTCTTTCTTTCTCTCTCTCAGGCTATTTCTTTGGAGTCCAGAGGCTCTCTGAGTTTACTTTCCTGCCCGGACTTCTAAGAACCTCTCAAGAAGGCGCTGTGTGCCTTCACCCCCTGAACAGAGCAAGCCCCGTGCCAGGGGCTTTATTGGCTTTCTGTGTAAACCAAGTAATATCAGCATCTTTCTCTCCTTTAATTTCTTATCGTCAACTCCAGACCACCAGGTTCTGGTCCATTAAAGGACCTATACAACAGAGTTCCTGAAGAGCTATGGACAGAGGTCTGTGACACTGTACAGAAGGCAGGGATCAAGACCATCCCCAATAAAAAGAAATGTAAAAAGACAAAATGGTTGTCTGAGGAGGCCTTACTAATAGCTGAGAAAAGAAGAGAAGTGAAAGGCAAAGGAGAAAAGGAAAGATATACCCATTTGAATGTAGAGTTCCAAAGAATAGTAAGGAGAGATAAGAAAGCCTTCCTCAGTGATCAATGCAAAGAAATAGAGGGAAACAACAGAATGGGAAAAAAC
>NW_011373455.1:0-927 GCF_000754665.1 Bison bison bison
TAGCCCTCGACCAGGAGCGTGAGGATGTATAGGCCCGAGGCACAGTAGTCCCGCAGCCAGCGGTCCTGGCCCGGGGGCGCGCTCGCCTCCACCTGTGGGCCGGGAGCCCAGTGAGCCCCTCTCCTGACCCCCGCCCAGGGAAGGTCCCGCTCGGAGGCACCCCCGCCCCCCTTGGTGAGTCTGCAGCCCGGGGCCCACCCACCAGCTTCCAGGGCCGCAGGCAGAACTCCCAGATGGTGGCGTTGGCCCCACTCAGTGACGGCTTGGAGGTGAGGTTCAGGAAGTTGAAGGTGTAGTAGAAGTTGGAGAAAGCCTGTGGGGAAGGGCGATGTGCCCTTGTGGGTGGTGCCCAGGGGCAGGGGCCCAGGACGATCCGGATGCAGCCCTAACCCTCCCCACCCGGGGTCCCAGGCTCCCCAAGGGCGCCAGGGGTTGGGACCCTCAGCCTCCGGGAGGAAGCTGGGTCCCAAGGGCAGGCCGGGGGGCTCACGTAGAACTGGCCCTGCACGGGGGGCTGGTAGACCCCGGCGAAGGCACAGTCTTCTCGGCCGTCACAGCTGGAGAAATTGAAGAGCTTCCGGAGGGCCTCGACGCAGGCCCCGGGGTTCCCCGTGCCCTCCACGGTGAGGTTCTGGCTGAGGTCAGGGGGCGCTGCCGGGGCGCAGGGCGACTCATACAGGGACGCCAGGGCCAGCGTGCCCCGGTAGCCGCTGTGGTAGCAGGGGTGGCGGATCAGGAGGCCCGTGCTGGCCTGCGGGAGGACGGGTCCGCTCAGAGCCCCGGCCGGGCCGGCCCCCCGCCTGCCCCAGGACGCAAGCCCACCTGCACCAGCTCGGCCAGCAGCCTGCTCAGCGCCTGGTCGCGCCCGAAGCAGAGGTAGCTGTGGGTGTAGACGGTGGGGTCGGGCCCGTAGAGGCGGAAGGTGGC
>NW_011373456.1:0-2509 GCF_000754665.1 Bison bison bison
AAGAAGAGAAGCAAAAAGCAAAGGAGAAAAGGAAAGATATAAGCATCTGAATGCAGAGTTCCAGAGAATGGCAAGGAGAGATAAGAAAGTCTTCCTCAGGAATCAATGCAAAGAAAGAGAGGAAAACAACAGAATGGGGAAGACTAGACATCTCTTCAAGAAAATCACCCTATAAAAATCATGAACTGTAAACAACAAGGTATCCATACCCCATTGCCTAGACCACATGGCTACCTCTTTTGTCTACTGTCCTATTTTTCTGATGGCCACACACTACCAAATTTAAATCACCCTTAATCCCAGCCGCATACCCCTTTCCTGTCAGTAAATGCTCAGAATGTCGGTGATGGACACTCTGTGCACCTTTGAAGATAGCTAAGGAGGGTCAGAGGGGTCATTTCCCTTTCCTGCTGCCTTTGAGTCTGCTCCCACATCACCTGACCTTGATGAGGTTGTATTAATCCAATCAAGGTTAAGTATCACCTTTGATCTAACAACATATTGCAGACACTTTCCAAAAAGAGAAATACCTTATAAATTCACTCATATATGGAACACTAAATACAAAGAAATAGAGGGAATAAGTACAAAACATTATTAAGAGACAGCAAATGACACAATAATAAATACACATTCACAGAATAGAGCAGCGGGTGTCAGAGGGTGGCAGTAAAAGAGGTCCACAGGATGGTAAAAGAAAAACCTAATTTTTGGTGCTGGTCAGTTTTATGGTCAGTTCTCAAACCACTCGTGGTGGGCTCTGCTGGCCCCTGTTGGTCCAGGAACAACAGTCCCTGACACTTGCCTGTAGCCCCCTGCTGAGATACTCTGAAGCCTGCTGTCTGGACTCCCAGGGTTCTGGAGGTAGAGGTGTACGCAGGGCACCTGAGGATGAGGGCTGAGCTGATTCTGGAGCTTCCTGTGGCTGTAGGCAGTGCACAGGCTGACCACATTCTCCAAGCAGGGGACTGACATGGGGGCATTGTTAACATTCATAAGTGGCCCTGGGGATCTGGGAGGCCCTGATTCTGTGGTTTTCATACAGTCTTCCCATGTTCCTCTTTCCCCTCCATTACAAGATCTATCTTGATTCAAAATAGTATTAAGATGATCTTCATGGGTGGTCCTAAGATAGCAGAGGAATGGGACGGGGATACCACTTTCTCCCCCACAAATTCATCAAAAGAACTTTTAAACGTTGAGTAAATTCCACAAAACAACTTCTGAATGCTGGCAGAGGACATCAGGCACCCAGAAAAGCAGCCCATTCTCTTCAAAAGGAGGTAGGAAAAAATAAAAAAGACAAAAAAATAGACAAAAGAGGTAGGGACAGAGTTCCATCCCAGGAAGGGAGTCTTAAAAAAAGAGAAGTTTCCAAACACCAGGAAACACTCTCACTGCCAAGTCTGTGGCAAGCCTTGGAAGCATAGAGGGCAACATAACAGGGAGGAAATCTAAATAAATAATTAAAACCCACAGATTATGAGCCCAGTGGTAAGTCCCCCAGCGGAGAAGCAGTGCAGACGCCTGCACCTGCCACTAGCAAGTGGGGGCTGGGCATGGAGGCATGGGCTGCATTGCTTAGAGTAAAGATCTGGCCTGAATGCTCCGAGCGCAATCTAAGCGAACTAACTTGGGCTAGCAAATCAAACTGTGGGATAACTACCACGCGAAAAGCCAGCCCTAACCTAAGACACCACCAGGCCCGCGCACAGAACAAAGGACTGAACAGAGATAGCTGGCTGCAGACCACCCTCCTCTGGTAACAGGCAGCCAGAGCCGGAATGGGGCAATCGCAGTCCCAGAGAGGCATTACCTACCAAACAGTAAGAAGGCTTCTTTGCTAACTAAGACTTCTTGAGGTTCTGGACAGTCAACATCCACCTGAGAAGGTGCACCGGTTATCACCCAGAAAACCGAGTGGCAGGGACAGGGGAGGCGATAAGCACAGTGACCGCGCTCTCCAAACACCTCATCACCTGAGCTACTCAGATCTGGGAAGGGCACAAAACGTAGGCCCAACGGAGTCTGCGCCTCTGAGGACTACCCAAGTGCCTGAACCTGAGCAGCTTAAACCTGGGAGGTGCATGCACCCCAGGGCCAGCCTTGGACGGTTCCCGGTGGAACAACCTAGAACCTGAGCAATGTGGGCAGGGAGGGTACCTGCACCGTGAGCGGGGGCAGGCCCAGTGTGGCTGAGGCACTGTGAGCACACGCCAGTGTTATTTGTTTCCAGCGTCCCTCCCTCCCCCACAGCGTGACTGAATAAGTGAGCCTAAAAAAAGTGTCCACCACCGCCCCCTTTGTGTCAGGGTGGAAATCAGACAATGAAGAGACCAGCAAACAGAAGAAGCTAAAACAGAGGGACCCACCTTGGAAGTGACAGGTGCAATAGATTAAAACCCTGTGGTTAGTACCGACTACATAGGAAGGGGCCTATAGATCTTGAGAAATATAAGCCGGATCAAGGAACTATCCAAAAATGAACTGACCCCACAAAACCCACAAC
>NW_011373456.1:6227-7075 GCF_000754665.1 Bison bison bison
AACTGGACCAGGAAGAAATATAAAATCTTAACAGACCCATCACAAGCACGGAAATTGAAACTGTAATCAGAAATCTTCCAGCAAACAAAAGCCCAGGTCTGCCGGGGACCAGCCCCGGCTGATCCAGGGTATTCGAAGGAGAGACGGCCTAGGCGACTATTTATATGCTAATTAGAGATATAGAGAACAATAGAATGAGGATAGCTCAGTAGGAAAATTCAGTGGAGAAAAGAAGCTGAGTAGCTTGGTTTACGCGGGAGACCAATAAAACTTCAAGACAAGAAGTTTGCACCACTTACGTAGGCCGCAGGCGCCCTCTCGAATAGCGGAAGGTGTCTCACCCTAGACACCTTCTCGAGTGGGTCTTAGAAGCCCAGGCATAATTAGTAAGCGTGGTGGGTTCCGCGCTCCAGATGGAGACTCAGCTGGAAGTTAAAGGGAAGAATGACATGGGGAGACCAAGCGCTGGTGAACAAGGCCCGTAGCTTTATTTTTAATAGGGGCTTTTATACCCTAAGTTACACGTAGAGGATAATAGGGGATGCAAAGTCAGCAGTCTTTGGTTCTTATCAAAAACCAAGGTTTCTTTCCTGCAAATGTGTCGTATACAAATGGTTTAGGTGATTTACATCATCTTCTGGCCAGAAGGCCTACTAACATTTTATGACTCTTGACAAGGACTTATCAACAAAGACTTACTTTCTCTAAGAGTAATTATTTCAAGGTTTGGCACCATCTTCCAAAGATAAAATTGCATTCCTATAGGGCGGATGTGTAATGGGTTTACAACAAAGAAAGAATTTATTACCTTAAGGGTCTAAAGTTACTAACACCAAGGCCACTACTTA
>NW_011373457.1:0-1168 GCF_000754665.1 Bison bison bison
AACGTCTTAGGTCATGCACTCCATCTAATAAAAGTTTTTTTACCTGTGTGTCGCAGTACATGGATGCCTATAATTTATTCCTAAATTATAATTCATAATGTGTGATATAAAAATATAATACATCATGCCCACTGTAAAACAGACGAAGGCAGACACGGCACAGAGCTGTGACAGTAGTGGATGCTGAGTGGCAGTTTCCACGTTTCCTGACTACTGTGGATTGACCTGTACACCTGCTGGGATCACACACCTCACCTTGGAGGTTTATACTACAGACAGAGCCTCAGCAGACCCCCAAAACCAGCATCATAAAGCCCGCACACCTTGATCACCATGTAAAAATAAAACCAAAACAACAACAAGCTGGAAATCACTGACAGAGTTAGAACCAATCAACCCATTAACAAAAATAATATTGAAGTCTAGAAAACAAAAACACTCAGAGAGTTTTAACGCTCTCTCAAACCAACTCTGGGTCAAGAAGAATGACAAATTGCAGAAGAGCTGGAAAGCATGGATTATAATACGACCACCTGAGAAAACCACAGAGATGGAGCTGGCTGGTAGCACAAGGCTAATGTGTCCTGCTAATACACGTCATGAGCGAAAAGAATCATCACAGTAAGCAGCTCACACTTCTAACTCAAGAAATTAAAGAAAGAAGGAAATTAGAAAAACAGCAACAAAATCAAAATGAGCCGAAATAAAACTGAAAAACTGAAGTTATACAACCAGAAAGTAATGAATTAGAAACATGCATTAGAATTGATAACTAAATCTAGGTTCTAATTCTTTGAAAAAATTTGTAAAATGGATAAACCACTTTTTTTTCTTCAGCTAGCATAACACTCTACTAAAAGCACATTACAGAAAGAGAGAAACTACAGGCCTTTTGATGTCACCATCATAAACAAAATATTAGAAAGCAGAATTTATTAGTACATGGGAAAACGGAGGAACTGTGTTATTCACTCTGAGAGTGCAAGGATGGTTCAATGCTGAGAAATCTGTTCGTTTCTCGTTTAATAGGGAAAAGGAAAAGGTCATGTGCTTGTTGCTCCATTCAGTACAAGAGTGAAAAATGGGACGTGAGCCAAACACCCATCAAAGGTAGAGTGGATAAAAGTCGTCAGGCCATCCCCACAATGCCCTGCTCTGTAGTCGTCTA
>NW_011373458.1:0-539 GCF_000754665.1 Bison bison bison
CCTTTGCAGCAAGCGAAGCCTCATCTTTGCTGTTTATTCCCTTTAAAAGCCCATGTGTATTCATTGATCAGAAAGTAAATCTGTAACCCTGTGGGTCCCAAGGAGTGCCCACACCATATAACAATTAAACAAGGAAAGCCCTTTAAAGAATGGCAGAGGTCCAAGGTACCGCCAAATATAAATGGTCATTTCTTTCACAAGTACTTTATGTATCTGGTATAGCATTTCTGCATAGACTGGATTATGGAAACCTGTATAGAAATGCTTCTGCTGTATATTTATAGTTTACATTTTTGAACTATCAATGAAGAATACTGATTTGCTTTAAAGGTCCTACAGTAATGCCCAAATGACCCCAAACTAGGATTTCATATGATTTTCTTGTTGTAAATTTTCAGTTTGACATACTGACTTTTTTTGACTCTGAGTTGTCTTATATTGTCTGAATTTTTTCTTATTTCAATGTATACAATTTATAAATTTGGATTGTCTTCTGTGTCGAAGTGCCTTAAGTGCAAGCTTTCTTTAAAAAAAAAAAA
>NW_011373459.1:0-907 GCF_000754665.1 Bison bison bison
CATTTCATGCAAGGATGGGCATGATAACAGACAAAAATGGTAAGGACCTAACAGAAGCAGAAGAGATTAAGAAGAAGTGGCAAGAATACACAGAAGTCTACAAAAAGATCTTAATGGCCCAGATAACCATGATGCTGTTGTCACTCACCTAAAGCTGAACATCTTGGAGTGTGAAGTCAAGTGATTCTTAGGAGGCATTTATACAAACAATCCTAGTGGATGTGATAGAATTCCAGCTGAGCTATTTTAAATTCTGAAAGATAACGCAGTTAAAGTGCTGCACTCAACATGTCAGAAAATCTGAAAAACTCAGCAGTGGCCACAGGACTGGAAAGGGTAAGTTCTCATTCCAATCCCCAAGAAGGGCAATATCAAAGAATGTTTTAATGATCCTACAACTACTCATTTGACATGCTAACAAGGTTATGTTCAAATTCCTTCAAACTAGGCTTCATCAATACATGAACTGAGAACTTCCAGATATACAAGCTGGATTTTGAAAAGGCAGAAGAACCAGTGATCAAATTGGTAACATCTGTTGGATCTTGGAGAAAGCAAGGCAATTGCAGACAAACGTCTACTTCTGCTACATTGACTAAGCTAATGCCTTTGACTGTGAATCTCAACAAACCGTTGAAAATTCTTAAAGAGATGGGAGTACCACATCAACTTACCTGCTCCCTGAGAAACTTGCATGTGAATTAAGAAGGAACAGTTAGAACTGAACATGAGACAACTGACTGGTTTAAAGTTGGGGAAGGAGTACAAAGCTGTATATTGTCACACTGCTTATTTAACTTCTATGCAGAAGTACATCATGAGAAACGCTGGGCTGGAAGAAGCACAAGCTGAAATCAAGATTGCCGGGAGAAATATCAATAACCTCAGATATGCAGATGACACCACC
>NW_011373460.1:0-1044 GCF_000754665.1 Bison bison bison
ATGGCCCGACTGTAGTCTGTCCTGCGCTGCACGAGTGTGTTACACTGTAGGTGTGCCTTTGAGACTTTTGTAAATATTTATTTATCTGTTTGTCTGGGAGCTGTCTTAGTTGTGGCTTGTGGGATCTAGTTCCCCGACCAGGGATGAAACCAGGCTGACTGCACTGGGAACACGGAGTCTTAGCCACTGGTCCACCTGGGAATTCCCTGAGACAGTAAATGTAGGAAAATATGTCAATGGATTAGTGAAAATTCTAAGGCCATTACTTTAAATACGTGCATGAGTTTAATTGAAGGACAATCTATGCTTATTTCAATTTTTCATTGACAAGAGTTCCATATGTGAAATATAATCATCTTTGTAAGTTTATTTTCTTATTAAGAAAATATTAAATAAATGACACAAGGTGAATCTTCTGAAAATTTTTATTAAATGAAGTAAAACTTAATTTTTACACGGATATTTGCATTATTAATTTTGGGGGGTCTGAGTGAAGCAGAGCAGGAACCAGCCTCTTTCTGCCACTTACAGCATCTGCACTGCAGGAGTTTTATTCTGATGAGGAAGGTTTGTGTCAGAACACGGCAGTCTGAGCGGTCAGAGCCATGGGTGAGTCTCAGATCTGAGATGAGGGGCAGTACATGCAGGTCAGATCTGCTGTTCTCTGGAAGCTCAGCAGTGACCACAGGAGGTTAACCGGAGTTAGACACGGTCCAGTCCGAGCAGCAGTGGCAGCTGCGTGAGGGAGGGCACAGGGCCGCCGTGGGCCTGCAGCACCGGGTGAATGCAGTGTTTTGGGGACAGTAGCAGTTATAATCAGCCTCAGCCTCAGGCTGCAGCCCAGAGACGAACGGGGGCCCTGCATTGGCTGAGGCAGCCTTGGATCCAGAGAAGTGACTGGGGACCCCGGAGCCCTGGGGCTTATCGGAGTCTGACTTGAACATCAGGAGGTCCTGGGGAGCGCTCCCTGGCTTCTGCTGGAAACAGGACATTTGCTAGCCACCAACATAGACCCACTGTTCAGGGTGCAGTCTGGGAGTCTGG
>NW_011373461.1:0-1300 GCF_000754665.1 Bison bison bison
GCTCCTTGAATGGGGAAAACATGTATGCTCTCTGTATAACATCTCTGTCTTTCTGTAAGCATTTTCCTCTGTATGGCAGGACAGAACGAGCACCACAATGTATCGAAAATACTTAACAAACATAGGGTATATTTGTACAGTACAGTGAGTGAGTTTCTGAATGCAAAGGAAGGAATGGAAAAAAAGAAAATCCAGCAATGAGGAAGTCACTGAAAAAGGAATTAAATTATTTCCAAAGGTCATGGAACTTTGTTATGACCCAAGCAGTTTGTAGGCTCTAAGTTTGTAACCTCTAAGGATTAATCTGTGAAAACATTTTCTAAGCCTGGCTGTGCTATACAGGACATTTGAAAATCGACAGCACAAATGCCATTAATACAGTGGGTAATCAGAGGTGTGTTTGTTTTCTTGACCAGGAAGTGGTTTCTTTTAAAAGTACAGGAACACACAGTGCCTCTGTGTGTGTGTCTTTGTCTTTTCTGTCTATTCTACTGTTGCAGGAAGAATTATGATCTTCCAACATTTTTGTCCTTTACAGTGAGGTTTTTCTAGAATTTGGCACTGTGGTATACTATCCTTGATTACAGGATTCAATCAGAGTTGATGTACTCAGAAATCCATTGATGTGATTAATGGTCTCCTAATCATAATTTTATTTCCGAAGATTAGCCCTATTTTCTGAAGTTTCACAATTTTTGAGTAGAATCTTGAATTCTCCTTTAGAGGGGGCCTGAAATCTTTGTACTTCTAGTCCATAATTTGCATGATAATTTTCATTTTCTTTGATTTCTTTTGCTTGAAGAAAATAACATTTTTACCTTTTTTTCAACTTTTTATACATTGTTCTATGGTAACTGTCCAACCTAGTGTGAACCTTTTTTTTTTTTTAACATGAAATATATATATATATTTTTTTTCCTACCAGTGCTAGATACAGAATTCTTCCCCTAAGTTTCCACTGCTCTGGTTTTTATTCTCCTGAAAAATCAAATAAAACATTGTCAAATTCTACAAGTAACAGGGAAGTATACAAGGAAATGACTATACAGGAAATGTAATTGATCATTCACTCTTTACAATTGAATCGGTTACAGGATTGGCTAGTAAACATAATCTGCTGAATGAACAAAAATAACTTCTAAAATCTTTGGAGTGCTTGAATGCATTTGGAGATTTTGGCACCTTTCTCACCTTACTGATTTTTTAAGAAATTCTTACCTTTTTCAAATGATTGCATTTGAAACTAGGAACTCGTATCTAGTGACTGTTTTAATATTCACTTTGTTTTCAACAGTGCCCT
>NW_011373462.1:0-845 GCF_000754665.1 Bison bison bison
CTGCATATAAGTTAAATAAGCAGGGTGACAATATACAGCCTTGATGTACTCCTTTTCCTATTTGGAATAATGATCAAGGAGGAAATAAATAAAATAGAGATTAAAAAATAGAAAAATTCCAAAAAAACCCAAGAGCTGGTTATCTGAAAGAGTAAACAAAATTGACACACTTCTGGCCAGGCTCACCAAGAAGAAGAGAGAGAACCCAAATAACCAAAATAAATGAAAAAGGAGAAATCTCAACTGATACATCAGAAGCAAAAAACATAAGATAATACAATCAACAATTATTTGCCAAAAATGTGACAATCTAGAAGAATGGACAACTTTCTAGAAACATACAACCCAGCAAAATTGAACCAAGAATAAATACTTTGAGACAGATCAATCATAAAAAATGAAATAAAATCTGTAATAATAATAATAAAAAATTCCTACAAACAAAAATCCAGGACCAATGGCTTCATAAGTGAATTCTACCAAACATACCAAGAACTTATACTGATTCTTCTCAAACTCTTCCAAAAAATTGAAGAGGAAGAAAGACTTCCAAAGACATTCTAGGAAGCCACCATCACCCTGATACCAAAACCAGACAAAGGCATCAAAAAGACAGCATCTTAAAAAGTAGAGACATTACCTTGGCAACAAAAGTTTTATTACAGGCCTATATTTGATGAATAAGGATTAAAAATTCTCAACAAATTATTAGCAAACCAAGTCCAGCAAAACATAGAAAAGATCATACAAAATGAACAAGTAGGCTTCTTTCTAGGTTCACAAGGATGGTTCAACATATACAAATCAATCAATGTAATATACCCCATTAACAAAAGGAAATAAAA
>NW_011373463.1:0-978 GCF_000754665.1 Bison bison bison
AGAGTGGGAAAGACTAGAGATCTCTTCAAGAAAATTAGAGATACCAAGGGAATATTTCATGCAAAGATGGGCATAATAAAGGACAGAAATGGTATGGACCTACAGAAGCAGAAGATATTAAGAACAGGTTGCAAGAATACACAGAAGAAATGTACAAAAAAGATCTTCATGACCCAGATAATCACGATGGTGTGATCACTCACCTAAAGCACCAAAGAATTGATGCTTTTGTACTGTGATGTTGGAGAAGACTCTTGAGAGTTACTTGAACTACAAGGAGATCAAACCAGTCAATCCTAAAGGAAATTAGTCCTTAATGTTCATTGCAATGAACAGCTGAAGCTGTAACTCCAAAACTTGGCCACCTGATGTGAAGAACTGACTCACTGATAAAGAGCCTGATGCTTGAAAAGATTAAAGGCAGGAGAAGAAGGAGAAAAAAGAGGATGAGATTATTGGATGGCATCACTGACTCAGTGAACATGAGTTTGAGCAAGCTCCTGCTGTTGGTGATGGACAGAAAAGCCTGGCATGCTGCAGTTCATGGGGTCATGAAGAGTCAGACACAACTGAGAGACTGAACTGTACTGAACAAAGAACTATATGCCATTGAAATGAAAAACCTAGGAGAAATAGACAAATTCTAAGAAAATTATAACCTTCCATGAGGGAATCAAGAGGAAATAAAAAATATGAATATACCAATCACAAGTAATTAAATTTAAACTGTGGTTAAACATCTTCCAATATCTACAAAAAAAAAAAAAAGTCCAGAAACATATGACTTCACAGTTGTATTCGAAGGCGAGAGTGGGATGATTTGAGAGAATACCATTGAAACATATATATTATCATATGTGAAATAGATCACTAGTCCAGGTTCAATGCATGGGACAGGGTGCTCAGGGCTGGTGCACTGGGGTAACTCTGAGGGATGGGATGGGGAGGCAGGTTGGAGGGGGGGTCAGGATGGGGAAC
>NW_011373463.1:5051-5578 GCF_000754665.1 Bison bison bison
TCATTGGAAAAGACTCTGATGCTGGGAGGGATTGGGGGCAGGAGGAGAAAGGGACGACAGAGGATGAGATGGCTGGATGGCATCACTGACTTGATGGATGTGAGTCTCAGTGAACTCCGGGAGTTGGTGGTGGACGGGGAGGCCTGGCGTGCTGCCATTCATGGGATCACAAAGAGTCGGACATGACTGAGCGACTGATCTGATCTAATCTGATCTGATGCATGGAACTAACCTAAATGTCATCAACAGAGGTATGGATAAACTTGTGGTTTATATATAAAATGGAATAATAACCAGCCATAGAAAAGAATGAAACAGTGCACTTTACAGAGACATGTATGGACCTAGGTACTGTCATACAGAGTGAAGTATGGCATAAAAAGTAATATTGTATAATATTGCTTACATGTAGAATCTAGAAAAATGATGCAGCTGAACTTATTTGCAGGACATAAATAGAGGCACAGAAGTAGAGAACAGACTTTTAGATGGCATGGGAATAGAGGAGGTGAGAATAATTGGGAGAA
>NW_011373463.1:9966-10461 GCF_000754665.1 Bison bison bison
AAAAACCATAGCCTTGACTAGACGAATCTTTGTTGGCAAAGTAATGTCTCTGCTTTTGAATATGCTATCTAGGTTGGTCATAACTTTCCTTCCAAGGAGTAAGCGTCCTTTTAATTCATGGCTGAAGTCACCATCTGCAGCGATTTTGGAGCCCCCAAAAATACAGTCTGACACTGTTTCCACTGTTTCCCCACCTATTTCCCATGAAGTGAGGGGCCGGAGGCCATGATCTTGTTTTTTGAATGTTGAGCTTTAAGCCAACTTTTTCACTCTCCACTTTCACATTCATCAAGAGGCTTTTGAGTTCCTCTTCACTTTCTGCCATAAGGCTGGTGTCATCTGCATATCTGAGGTTATTGAGATTTCTCCTGGCAATCTTGATTCTAGCTTGTGTTTCTTCCAGTGCAGCATTTCTCATGATGTACTCTGCATAGAAGTTAAATAAGCAGGGTGACAATATACAGCCTTGACGTACTCCTTTTCCTATTTGGAACC
>NW_011373464.1:0-982 GCF_000754665.1 Bison bison bison
AGATAAAGAGAAGATAGCTTAAGGAACTTATTGTACACCATCAAGCAGACAAAACAAATATTCCTAACATAGAGTTCTAGAAGGAAAAGAGAGAAAGGAGCACAAAACTTTCTTAGCCTGAGGAAGGAGACATACTGTCAGGAAACCTGGACAGTTCCCACACCAAGAC
The DNA here is from genome assembly GCF_000754665.1 of Bison bison bison. Classification (NCBI taxonomy): domain Eukaryota; kingdom Metazoa; phylum Chordata; class Mammalia; order Artiodactyla; family Bovidae; genus Bison; species Bison bison. The sequence goes on from NW_011373464.1 coordinate 170, forward strand.
ACATCATAATTAAACTGTCAAACGTTGAAGACAATGAGAAAGTCTTAAAAGCAACAAGAGAAAAACAACTTCTTACATACAAGGGAACCCCATAAATCCATCAGCAGATTTTTCAACAGAAACTTGACAGGCCAGAAGGGAGTTTCATGATATATTCAAAGTACTAAAAAAAAAAAACTGCCAAGCAGAATACTCTATCCAGCAAAATTGTCCATCAGAATTGAGGGAAAGAGAAAGAATTATCCAGACAAGCAAAAGCTGAAGGAAAGCAGCACCACTAGACCAGCCTTAGAAGAAATGTACAAGAGACTTCTTTGAATGAAAGGGTCATAAATAGTAATAGGAAAACATGGAAGTATAAGTCTCACAAGGTAAGAATATAATTAAATTCAGAATGGCTAATCGCTTGTACATTCAGTAGGAAGGTTAAAAGACAAAAGTGATAAAAGTAACTGTTACCAAAGTAATTTGTTAATGGACACACAAAACATGTAAATTGTGACACTGAAAACATAACATAGGGAGGAGAGTGAAAATGTAGAGCTTTAGAATGTATTTGAACTTTTGTTATTATCATCTTAAAATAGACTGTTATGTTTCATCTAAACCTCATGGAAACCACAAAGCAGAAACCTATATACAAACGATAGGAAGAACTCTAAGCATGACACTACAGTCAGTCATCAAATCACAGAGAAAGAGAGTGAGCAGAAAGGCAAAGAGGAGCCACAAGACAGAAAACAATCTTTTAACTGGCAGTAAGTACATACAGAAAATGAAGATCATGGCATCTGGTCCCATCACTTCATGGGA
>NW_011373465.1:0-632 GCF_000754665.1 Bison bison bison
CACCTAATAAGTGATAGAAAAGTAAATTACCCTGGTAAATATAAAATACAGAATTCAAAAACTTAATATAAACTACAAACATTATGCTATAGGTTGAAGCTGAAAGTGCAGACTGAAAATTTTGGGTGCTTATGTGGGGTATGTAAAAGTAGAGATGGTCAAAAAGATATACTCAGAGTAAAATTCCAAAAAGAGAGATTTGGAACCAGGCCTTTTAATTTTTACTGGTATATTTTGCTCTGGGAGAATTTAGCTTTCTTATGATAAGATTTTTAAATAAGTGAACATTACCAGCTAAGTTTGTACCTCAACCTCAAGTAGACACTGGCAGAAAAGACTGTTAGAGGATCTGAGGGGAAGAAAGCACTTTACAGACCTCTTATGTCCATGCATTTGTAGAATCTTTGCAGCTTTCCCACAAGTGAGCACATACATCCTCAGTGAAGAAACAAGGATGGATATTTCAAACTTCCCTGTAAAAATATATGAAAATGTACATAAAAGGTTTATAACCTTACTCTTATTCACTCACTTTGTCATCTTCTCACACAAGAAAATGAATTTTAATGAAAAAATGCTCAGTTGTTCCTCTACTAACTGTTGTTAAGTCTTTTTCTCTCTCTGTGTGTTTC
>NW_011373466.1:0-1143 GCF_000754665.1 Bison bison bison
TGATGACACTGACATTTATCTCAATATTCAAAATGATCCTTGGCTTTCTCTTCTCTCTCTCTCTATAACTGAGGTACAACACATATAATAAAGTGTACAAAACTTAAGCTTAGAACTCAATGAAATTTTATACTTGTTAATATCTACATGCATAGTATATATTATATCTGGTTTTCTTCACTCAAAACAATATCTTTGCAATTCATTGGTGTCACTTTGCTTATGTCTTATTTGTTCTTTTTTTAATTGATGTGTAGAGTTCCTCTATATGAATATCTAACAATTTAATTATCCATCTTCCAAGAAGTAGATATTTGGGTTGTCTGGATTGATTACAGTTTTGTGCTATTGCGAAAAAAACTGCGTGTGAGGAAAAAAAACAAACAGATTTTTTTACTTCTTGTGTAGGGAAAAACCCAGTTCTACCCTATTATGTCCTTCTTTCCTATGAGTCTCCTTTACTACTCACACAAAACATGTCTGGTCAACAAATGTGTTTTTCCCACACCAAGCAATTCTCTACAATCCCACCCGAGTATCCTGTCATTCTAGTCAGTTCTGACACTTTCTACTTGAAAAAAGCATGACAGTCACAAGCCCAAGGGATCAACTGTGCTTCTGAACAAAAGACTGTAGATAGAAGATTCCCAAATCAAGATAAGACAAAACAAAACAAAACCCTGGGCTCAATTAATTCACTAGAGTGACTCACAGAACTAGGAGAAATAGTCCACTTATTTTCACCTGTTTATTATAAAAGGCTATGATAAACGATACAGGTGAGTATCCAGCTGGCAGAGGCGTGTAGGGTCAGGTTTGTGAGTGGAACTGTAGAGCTTCCGTGTCCTCTCCAGGGACCACTCGCCCAGCACCTCTGTGTGTTCACCGACTGAAAGCTCTTCATTAGGTCTGGGGTCTGGGCAGTGGTCCTACGAGATGACTCCCCAGCCCACTTGGCTTTCTGCATTTTCATTTTAACTGCACCCCACAAATGATGTAGCAAGTCCTATTTAACTGACTAAGATCACCTATAAAATGTTGAATAGAATTCTTATTCCCAAACTCAGAGGTAAAGCATTCACTATTTCACTGTGACTATTAATTATAGTGTTTTTGATAAATATTCTTTATTTATTTAAATTG
>NW_011373467.1:0-507 GCF_000754665.1 Bison bison bison
ATAAGAGAGACCAGACTGGGAGAGAGCTGAACCACCGAGTCCTGCAGGAGGCTCTGACCCCCTCTTGACTATTTTCTGCCACTAGCTGCAATCTGTCCTGCCTGGATCTGTGGGTACGTGTTTATCTATAATTGAAACTGTTGAACTTTGAAACTAAATGTGATCACACTTCCTACTGAAGCCTAGCACAGGAATTTAGTATGTAGGTGCTTTCATAAGCACCAAGTTAAATTTCTTTATGACTATAGTTCAAGGACATTTTCCCTGATTTTTGGCCAGTCTAAATATTGTAAGATAGAAAAAAATTCTATAGAATTAGTGTCTCTAAGCTAAGAGATGTGGATTTACAAATAAAAATTGTGTATCCAGAAGACTGGCTGCTTTCCTGTGTGGATGTGTATGTGTGTATGGAGGGTAGGGGCAGGGAATGGGTGGAGCTATATCTCTAGGGACTGCTACTGAGTACAAGGGGTGTAGACGATTAACCACAGCTGTGTTGTCCGAAGG
>NW_011373468.1:0-1168 GCF_000754665.1 Bison bison bison
CCAGGCCCCTCCGTCCATGGGATTTTCCAGGCAAGAGTACTGGAGTGGGGTGCCATCGCCTTCTCTGAAAGAATAATGCAGTTCTCATCAAAAGAAAAAAAATTTTTTTTCTCCTATTTTGCTGTCTCTTTTTAGGTTATCTATACGAAACTATGGATGCTAGGTAAACATTGTGATAATCGTTTCACAGTATATATATCAGTTAATTTTTCTCTGTAGCTTAACCTTACACAATGATATTTGTCATTGTAAGAGTTGCTTATACAACCCCCTTTATGTCACTGTTTAAAGATTTGGGTTTAGAAAGGGAAATAATTAAAACCCGTTGGATAAAATAAACAAAAACGCAGTTTATAATCATTTAAAGTGTCTTGCTCAAAAAAAAAAAAATAATAAAGTGTCTTGCTCATTTTAAGGCTGTGGTTAGTGACCCAAATGATCACATCCCTTAAGTCCTCCATCTCAGACACCCAAGTGCTGACCCTCAGTTGGTTGAACTCAGCACTATGCTGAGTTTGCTGGTTTGTAGGGCGTCAGTAGGGAATAGCCCATTTCTACCCAGAGAGAGTTTTGTATTTGTAATATAGAGACTAGTCCCATTCTTGTTTGTTAAAACTGCCCAAGTTCTGAGATCCCTGAATTGCTTCAGCCTCACTAGCAGGATCTGAGCACACCATGCTGTGAAAAACAGCTTTTTATTGAGAATAAACCCTTTTAGTCTTAAGAGGAAGTATCTTGGGTTCCGACATAAGTTGAAGCTTTTACCAGCAATGCTACAGAAGGTAACTTAGTGCTCTCAAGGTAACAGGCCCCGCCCCCCTCCGCGGCCCGCCCCTCCCACGAACTCTGCGCACAGCTGGTGCTCGCCCCGCCCCTGGTCGGAAGCGGCTCTTATACCAAAAGCCCTTTCACACAGAGCCGGAAGTTGGAGAGCGCGGAGACGAGGTCCCGAAGCGGCGCCTAAGCTTCCTTCTAGAGTAAGTTTGCAGAGCTCGCCACCCCGCCAATCCCCACCTCCGCCCCCGCTCACTCGTCCTCATGGTGTGGGAATTGCCAGCGACCTGAAAACCCAGGCACCCGGTGTTCGGCCCCGAATAGACGCTGCCGCTGCCGTTGCGGCCCAGTTATCTTTTCGTTTGGGTTTGAAGTGTTTCTGAGTCGGTTTCGG
>NW_011373469.1:0-764 GCF_000754665.1 Bison bison bison
GGTAAAAATACTTATTCCATTACTGTACAAATGGATCATTAATGACTGCATCACTGCCTCAGTTTGGGGTTTCCTTTCTTAAAATTTATTTTGAATTGGAGGATTGGGGTTTCCTTTTAGTGAATGAAACTATTTCTGTGCGAACTATAGAACACCCTGACCCAGAAAGTAATGGCTGGATTTCTTCCTAGAACGTTCCTTAACTTTCTACAATTTAGATTTAAATAAAAAGAATAATTCTTATTTCATTTAGTTATTTGAGAAATAAATGAAAAAAATGAGTGAAGTGGTGATCATGCAAGCAAAGCCAAAGATTGTATAGGGAAGATGCTAAGGGTAATTTCCAACTCCTGTTATAGCTCTAATTTTTTAACTTAGGGGATGACCCTTCATCTCTCACACCCTTCATTCTTCCCTCCTCTCTTTCCATCTTCTTCATGGGTGACCCTATCTCCTAGCCCCTTGGCAATTTGCCTATGGCTCTTTCTGATTGTCAGGCGATAGCCAACAAGATACAGGGAAAGTCATTCCCTTCTCTTACTCATCAACAGTTCTGTGCAATGAGAGGTTAGGGCTTCCAAGTTTCCATCAGCCAAAAGGTAGAAATCACTTAGAAGTGCTAAATGATTATTGCAGTGTTGACAGCTATAGATAATGAGGGACCGTATTTCTCAAAGAGGAATATTTATTTTGAAAGAAGAAATTAAAGATGGGAATATTACTACACAGACTTTCCTTTATTTCTCCTTTGAGAACTCTACGAG
>NW_011373470.1:0-1110 GCF_000754665.1 Bison bison bison
AGGTGGGAGGGGGGGTTCAGGATGGGGAGCACGTGTATACCCATGGCGGATTCATGATGATGTATGGCAAAACCAATACAATATTGTAAAGTAATTAGCCTCCAATTAAAATAAATTTAAATTAAAAAAATAAAAAGAAAAAAAAGAAAAAAAAAGGCAGGTTATGTGAGAACAGGCATCTTATAATCACATTTCCATGTAAACTTGTATATATTAATTAAAAACATCAATAAGAATATGCAAGTCAGAGTTTTAACACTGGTTATATCACAGTAGTAGAATTAAAGATAATTGTTAGTCTCTTTTTAATATTTCTTGGCATTAAAGTCTGAGTATTTTACAGGGAATATGCAGTAACTTTGTACACTTGGGAAAATATCGAAATCTTTTTTAGAGAGTTTTGTATGGAAAACGTGAAGGTAAACTATTCATGTTTGGAACATGTCATCATTCATCTTATTTACTGCTCTTTTAAAAGAGTAATGGTATACTGACCCTAAAACTACAAAATACGTGTTTTCCAAAAGACAGACGTTTATGTTTTATCTTATAAGTCTTATCAAATTCACACAATTTTACTACAAAAAACTATCATTTTAGACGAGACATTTAAAAGTAATGTCTTAATAGCTTTTACAGAGGGACCAAAAAAGGAAATAGATCCTTTGAAATACAAGCTTCCCCACTAACCAAAAGCAGCGCATGCCTGTGAAACCTTCGGTAAGCCATGAGGAAAGGGTGTAAAGCAAAGAAGCAATTACCTCAGGACACATCTTGGTAAGGGATGCACCAAATAATCAAGATAGAGCCCAGGTGCTCAGAGACCCGGGCGAAAGCCATGGCGGCTGGCTGCTGAGAGGCTGAGATAAGGTGCAGAAAAGGAGCTTGGCAGGACCACTCTTGCTGCTTGGGATGTGTGCTGCAATGGCTTGTTGCAAAACAAACGCTGAACACTATTTTTCGCTTTCCCCTTTTTTCATAAAAGCAAAATTCCTCTTCAGATTTCTTTTGGCTAGCAAAAACAGTTTTTGCTAATGGAGGTCTTTCTTAAAAGCAAAGTGGCGTAAAGCAAAATGGCATTAAGCAAAGTAGCATAAAGCAAACTTTTGA
>NW_011373471.1:0-588 GCF_000754665.1 Bison bison bison
GATATATTTATAGATATTTATGTTTATAGTAGACCAGAAGGAGACATTCAAGGGGTGGATTTTGATGAGACAAAGTAATCATTAAAGATTTTTTAATAGCTGGAGAAAGAATGTAAAGGGACTTATATACCAAACATAGGAGGTGGATCCTGTGATTCTAAGTATAAGAAAAATTCAGTTATGTTCTACTATGATCTGCAGAGGGTCTCTGAATTTTTTTATTTCACTCAAACATGGCCTTGGTAATAAGGAGAGTCATGAGTTCTGATTCTTCCTATAGACTATTATTTAGTCTGTAAACACCATATCATCCTTTATATTTCACATTTTATTAATGTATTCATCAAGTAAGATGATACTCCAAACCACTAACTGGATTTGCAGATCACATATACTCAAGAGATGACACATCAAATCCATAGGATCAACTAGTTCTATCAAATGTCAAGCCTGGCCTTTGAAACAGAACATTTTTTACTACCTTATCTTGAATGTTCTTGGTCTTCACCCCATAGACAGAAGTGTTGAGGAAATGTGGAACCAGCAGCTAAAGAATGGACAAAGTGATACATATGTAAGATGAGATAT
>NW_011373472.1:0-892 GCF_000754665.1 Bison bison bison
GGGAGGAATAGATGGGAGGAATATTCTCTTTAAGGAAGGGGCAGGGTTTCTGAGAATTGGGCCTCTGCCTGCTTTTTGGCCTTTTATGGTTATCCTGTGAACTATCATTGTGCCTGTGGGTGTGTCGTTTAGGTGATGTGTTAGAGTGAGAGTGTAATGAGGCTTAAGGTCAACTGGAAGTAGACTCTTCCGCCATCTTGGGCCTCGTTGGGGTTCTAACTACTTTTTGTCAGGTCCTTTTTTTCTCAATGACTGTGTCATCCCCTCCCCTCACTTCTTTGAATGGTTGTGCCCTGCCCCCTTCCTTCTGTCTCATTGTGATCCTTTAGAATATTGAGAATGTTGTCTTCTAAGGAGTGATGTGGCTTGGTGCCAGAGGAAGAAAAATTGATTTTTATGTTTGAGCAGGTTCTTCCATCGAGGTCTGGTTAACAGAGGGCTCACGGGAGAGGAGGGAGCGGGCTAAAATGGGCAGAGGGAAAGTTTGCGTTTAATTTTCCTGTCTTGCCTTAAACTGTTGAGTTTTGATTTCATCAGTGCTGGCAGACACCTTACTTCATCCCACCTACTCTGAATGTGTGGGCAAGAGGGGTCAGGAGACAGAGTAACTGAGAGAAATAGAAACATGAGGAGAACAGAAGAGTGCGTGAGATCAGAGGACAGTGTGGAGGATGGGTGTTTTGCAAAGAGATGGTAAGAATGAACGAATAAACAGTGAAAGTAGCAGTTGGTAAAAAACAAAGTGAAAGAAAGTTGGGATCTCTTGGGACATGAAGGAGTAAAGACAGAATAGGAGAGGAGCCCCTGATCAGTATGAAAAGGGAAGGTTAGTACACTTAGTCGTGTCTGACTTTTTGTGTATTCCCATGGACTGTAGTCCACTAGGCTCCTC
>NW_011373473.1:0-507 GCF_000754665.1 Bison bison bison
AGGAATTTTCTGGAAACTCAAACAAGGGACTACTATATAAAATAAAATTAAAACAAACAAACAAAAAAAAAAAGTTTCAGTGATTAAAAAAAAAAAAAGCTCACTTCATTAAATCAATATTGGACCACATATTATAGTGATGCAATAAACATCTAAGAAATAGCTCCTGCCTTCAAATAACCCCATTAAGGAGACAGGGATTTGTAGAGATCTATTTACAGAGCCTCATTAAGGGAAGGGAGAGAAAGTCTTCAGATTTCATTGACAAACATATACATGGACAAGGTTTTGGTCCACATGTCACAAGTCAACTTGACTGCTGGTCTGAGAAAATCAGGAGGAGAGGGAAGTCTGTGGCTCCTGTTGCAGGTCAGGCTTAAAAGCATCTGTCACGTGATGTCTTAGTAAACTGTTAGATATTATTTCCAGCTTACAGTTAAGGAGATAAGCCAAATTTAAATAAGATGTCTGAGGTCAAAATGCTTATTAAAAATTTGAGACTGAAAT
>NW_011373474.1:0-759 GCF_000754665.1 Bison bison bison
ATCCGCTGGATCATCTAAAAAGCAAGAGAGTTCCAGAAAAACATCTATTTCTGCTTTATTGACTATGCCAAAGCCTTTGACTATGTGGGTCATAACAGACTGTGGACTCTTCAAGAGATGGGAATACCAAACCACCTCACCTGCCTCCTGAGGAATCTACACGCAGGTCAGGAAGAAATGGTTAGAACTTGACGTGGGACAAAAGACTGGTTCCAAATAGGAAAGGAGTATGTCAAAGCTGTATACTGTCACCCTGTTTATTTAACTTATATGCAGAGTACATCATGAAAAAAGGTGGAGTCAAGATTTCCCAAAGAAATATCAATAACCTCAGATATGAAGATGACACTACACTTGTGGTAGAAAGTGAAGAAGAACTAAAGAGCCTCTTGATGAAAGTGAAAGAGGATGTGAAAAAGTTGGCTTAAAGCTCAACATTCAGAAAACGAAGATCATGGCATCTGGTCCCATCACTTTATGGCAAAAAGGTGGGGAAACAGTGGAAGCAGTGATAGACTTTATTTATTTGGGCTCCAAAATCACTGCAGATGGTAACTGCATCCATGAAATTAAAAGACACTTGCTCCTTGGAAGAAAAGTTATGACAACCTAGACACCATATTAAAAAGCAGAGGCATTACTTTGCCAACAAAGGTCCATCTAGTCAAAGCTATAGTTTTCCCAGTAGTCATATATGGATGTAAAAGTTGGACTATAAAGAAAGCTGAGCACCAAAGAATTGATGTTTTTGAACTGTGA
>NW_011373475.1:0-1023 GCF_000754665.1 Bison bison bison
GTCTTCTTTGGAGAAATGTCTGTTTAGTTCTTTGGCCCATTTTTTGATTGGGTCACTTATTTTTCTGGAATTGAGCTGTAGGGGCTGCTTGCATATTTTTGAGATTAATTCTTTGTCAGTTGCTTCATTTGCTATTATTTTCTCCCATTAGGAAGGTTGTCTTTTCACCTTACTTATGGTTTCCTTCGTTGTGCAAAAGCTTTTAAGTTTAATTGGGTCCCATTTTTTTATTTTTGCTTTTATTTCCATTGCTCTGGGGGGTGGGTCCAGAGCATGGACCCAAATAAAGGGTCATAGAGGATCCTGCTATGTCAGAGAGGTTTTGCCTGTGTTTTCCTCTAGGAGTTTTATAGTTTCTGGTCTTATATTTAGATCTTTAATCCTTTTTGAGTTTATTTTTTGTGTATGGTGTTAGAAAGTGTTCTAATTTCATTCTTTTACAAGTGGTTGACCAGTTTTCCCAGCACCACTTGTTAAAAAGATTGTCTTTTCTCCATTACATATTATTGCCTCCTTTGTCAAAGATAAGGTGTCCACAGGTGCGTGGACTTATCTCTGGGCTTCCTATTTTGTTCCATTGATCTATATTTCTGTCTTTTTGCAAGCACCATACTGTCTGATGACAGTACCATACTGTCCTGATGACTGTAGCTTTGTAGTATAGTCTGAAGTTAGGCAGGTTGATCCTCCAGTTCCATTCTTCTTTCTCAAGATTGCTTTGGCTATTCGAGGTTTTTTGTATTTCTATACAAATTGGGGAATTATTTGTTCTAGTTCTCTGAAAAATACCGTTGGTAGCTTGATAGGGATTGCATTGAATCTATTGATTGTTTTGGGTAGTATACTCATTTTCACTACATTGATTCTTCCGATCCATGAACATGGTATATTTCTCCATCTATTTGTATCATCTCTCATCAGTGTTTTATAGTTTTCTATATATAGGTCTTTTGTTTCTTTAGGTAGATTTATTCCTAAGTATTTTATTCTTTTCATTGCAATGGTGAATGGAATTGTTTCCTT
>NW_011373476.1:0-1019 GCF_000754665.1 Bison bison bison
CCCCTAAGCTTGAGCAAGCACTAAGAGCCAGGCTTTTCTGTCTCCCTTAATAGCTCATTTTGGGAATTAACTGACTACAGAGAGAAACACTTCCTGTTAAATTGCTCTGTCATGCTGTCTGCTCATCCATAACCACCACTTGCCCCATCATACACACACACACACAGAGTTGCTGCTTGCCCTGCTTATCCTTCCATGTTAAAGAAACATCCTTTTCTGTTTTATTTTGAGACATGTGAAGAACTTGTAGTCAAAGCATTCTCCCTATCACAAACAGTTCAATTCAGTCGCTCAGTGTTGTCTGACTCTCTGTGTAACATGGACTGCAGCACACCAGGCTTCCCTGTCCATCACCAACTCCTGCAGCTTGCTCAAACTCAAGTCTATTGAATCAGAGATGCCATCCAAGCATCTCAACCTCCGTCGTCCTCTTCTCTGACCTTTAATCTTTCCCAGCATCAGGATCTTTTCCAATGAGTCACTTTTCACATTAGGTGGCCAAATTACTGGAGGTTCAGCTTCAGCATCTGTCCTTGCAATGAATATTCAGGACTGATTTCCTTTAGGATTGACTGGTTTGATCTCCTTGCAGTCCAAGGGACTCCCTAGAGTCTTCTCCAACAGCACAGTTCAAAAGTATCAATTGGGCTTTCTTTATTGTCCAACTGTCACATCAGTACATGACTACTAAAAGAGCCTTAGCTTTGACCTACAGACCTTGGTCAGTAATGTAATGTCTGTGCTTTGTAATATGCTGTCTTGGTTGGTCATAGCTTTTCTTCCAAGGAGTAAGCATCTTTTAATTTCAAGGCTGCTCTCACCATCTTCAGTGATTTTGGAGCCCAAGAAAATAAAGTCTGCCACTTTCCCCATTGTTCCCCATCTATTTGCCATGCAGTGATGGACTGGATGCCATGGTCTTCTTTTTTTTGAATGTTGACTTAAGCTAGATTTTTCACTCTCTTCTTTCACCCTCATCAAGAGGCTCTTTAGTTCCTCTTTGATTTATACCTTAAGAA
>NW_011373477.1:0-929 GCF_000754665.1 Bison bison bison
CAATGAAGTGTTCAGTAATGAGTTTTGAGATGTCAGTGGTTCTGGAGTAACTTTGGGCAGCCTGTATATTGAAGCTCAGGGCTAGGTTCCTGTGTTGCTGGAGAATTTGCATGGTATGTCTTGCTCTGGAACTTGTTTGCCCTTGGGTGGTGCTTGGTTTCAGTGTAGGTATGTAGGCATTTGATGAGCTCCTGTCTATTAATGTTCCCTGGAGTCAGGAGTTCTTTGGTGTTCTCAGGATTTGGACTTAAGCCTCCTGCTTCTGGTTTTCAGTCTTATTTTACAGTAGTCTCAAGACTTCTCCTTCTATACAGCACCACTGATAAAAAATCTAGGTTAAAGATGAAAAGTTTCTCCACAGTGAGGGACATCCAGAGAGGTTCACAGAGTTACATGGAGAAGAGAAGAGGGAGGAAGGAGTTAGAGGTGACTCAAATGAGATGAGGTGGAATCAAAAGAGGAGAGAGTAAGCTAGCCAGTTATCACTTCCCTATGTGCACTCCACAGTCTGGACCGCTCAGAGATATTCATGGAGTTATACAGAAAAGAGAAGAGGGAGGAAGGAGACAGAGGTGGCCAGGAGGAAAAAAGGGGGGAATCAAAAGGAGAGAGACAGATCCAGCCAGTATTCAGTTCCCTAAGTGCTCTCCACTGTCTGGAACACACAGAGATTCACAGAGTTGGATAGAGAAGAGAAGTGGGAGGGAGGAGACAGAGGTGAGCTGGTGGAGAAAAAGGAGAGTCCAAAGGGGGAGAGAGCATTCAAGCCAATAATCTCACTCCCAAGTAAAAGTGGGTACTGAAGATTGGGTTCTTAAAGGCACAAAATTGAAAACAAATACCAAAAAGCGAAGATTAAAAATCTAGAGGTTGGATTTTCAAAAATACAATATTAAAGAAAAGAAGAAGAAAAAATAAAGTCACAGAAA
>NW_011373478.1:0-972 GCF_000754665.1 Bison bison bison
ACATTACAGCTGCTGCTGCTGCTGCTGCTAAGTCGCTTCAGTCGTGTCCGACTCTGTGGACCCCATAGACGGTAGCCCACCAGGCTCCCCGTCCCTGGGATTCTCCAGGCAGGAACACTGGAGTGGGTTGCCATTTCCTTCTCCAATGCATGAAAGTGAAAAGTAAAAGTGAAGTTGCTCAGTTGTGTCCGACTCTAGAGACCCCATGGACTGCAGCCTACCAGGCTCCTCCATCCATGGGATTTTCCAGGCAAAAGTACTGGAGTGGGGTGCCATTGCCTTCTCCACATTACAGCTAGAGCGTTCTTAAAAATAATCATAATAAAATATAATTATACATGTCCCCCACCTCTCATTTAAAATCATGCAACGGCTTCTTATTATTCTTAGGATAGAGAATAAAACCTTTACAAGGCCTAAATTAGAGTCACCATCTGTCCCAATTTACCCAATTCGAAACCTGTTTATGCCTGTTGTCCTGGTTTAATTATTATCAGCATCCCTTTCACTTTCAAGGGGACTTCCCTGGCGGTCCAGTGGTTAAGACTCTGGGCTTCAAATACAGGGGGCGCAGGTTCCATCTCTGGTCAGGGAACTAAGATCCCACAGGCCAGGACAGCACAGTGGAAAAAAAAAAAGGCCTTCTGCTTTCAAAAGTAACCTAATTGACTGATAAGTCATGTGACCCCTCCCCACCAGCCTTGCATTCTACTCTCCCTCTCACTCATGGGAATACAACCTCATTGGTTTTCTCTCAGTGCCTTAGATTTTCTTACCTTGGAGCTTTGGTACACACTTCCCTGAAATGTATTTTCCTCTTCTCCTTACCACGGTAACTGTTACTCATTCTTCAGATCTCATTTGATCTCGTTTTAAATGTCAAGTCCTCATATTATATGTTCTTAATAATCTCAGTAGTTCCCTTCAAAGCATTAACCACCTTTGCAATCACATATAAGTGTATGTCATTAT
>NW_011373479.1:0-1631 GCF_000754665.1 Bison bison bison
TTCTGTATATAGGCATTAGTATATGATATTTTACTTTCTCTTTCTGACTTACTTCACTCTGTATAATAGAATCTAGATTCATCCACCTCATTAGAACTGACTCAAATGCATTCCTTGTAATGGCTGAGTAATATTCCATTGCTTATATGAACAGAAACTTCTTTATCCATTCATCTGTCAATGGACATCTAGGTTACTTCCATATTCTACCTATCATAAATAGTGTTGCAATGAACAATGGTATACATGTGTCTCTTTCAATTTTGGTTTCCTCGGGGTATATGCCAAGGAGTAGGATTGCTGGGTCATATGGTGCTTTTATTCCTACTTTTTTAAGGAATCTCCATACCATCTTCCACTGTGGCTGTATCAATTTACATTCCCACCAACAGTGCGAGAGCATTCCCTTTTCTCCACACCTTCTCCAGCATTTCTTGTTTGTAGACTTTTTGATGATGGCCATTCTGACCAGTGTGAGGTGATATCTCACTGTAGTTTTGATTTGCAATTCCCTAATAATGAGCGATGTTGCACATCTTTTCATGTGTTTGTTACCCATCTGTATGTCTTCTTTGGAGAAATGTCTATATAGGTCTTTTTTCCTATTTATGATTGGGTTGTTTGTTTTTCTGGTATTAAGTGTGTGAGCTGCTTATACATTTTGGAAATTAATCCTTTGTCCGTTGTTTCATTTGCTATTATTTTCTCCCATTCTGAGGGTTCTCTTTTCACCTTGCTTCTAGGTTTCTTTATTGTGCAAAAGTTTTCAAGTTTAATCAGGTCCCACTTGTTTACTTTTGTTTTTATCTCCATTGCTCTAGGAGGTGGATCATAGAGGATTTTGCTTTGATTTATGTTATCGAGAGTTCTGCTTAGGTTATCCTCTAAGAGTTTTATAGTTTCCGGTATTACATTTAGGTCTTTAATCCATTTTGAGTTTACCTTTGTGAATGGTGTTAGAGAGTGTTCTAATTTCATTCTTTTACAACTTTCCCAGCACCATTTATTGAACAGGCTGTCTTTGCACCATTGTATATTCTTTCTTCTTTTGTCAAAAATAAGGTACCCACGGGTGCATGGGTTTATTTCTGGGTTTTCCATTTTGATCCATTGTTCTATATTTCTGTTTTTGTGCCAGTACCATACTGTCTTGATGACTGTAGCTTTGTCATATAATCTGAAGACAGAAAGGTTGATTCCTCCAGCTCAATTCTTCTTTCTCAAGACTGCTTTGGCTTTTCGGGGTCTTTTGTTTTCCACATGAATTGTGAAATTTTTTGTTCTAGTTCTGTAAAAAATGCCATTGGTAATTTGATATGAATTGCATTGAATCTGTAGATTGGTTTTGGTAGTATAGTCATTTTCACAATATTGATTCTTCCTACCCAGGAACATGGAATGCTTCTCCATCTGTTTATGTCATCTTTGACTCTTTCATCAAGTGTCTTCTATTATTCTGTGTACCAATCTTTTGTCTTCTTGTGTGTGTGTTAGTTGCTCAATTGTGTCCAACTCCTTGAGAGCCCATGGACTGTGGCCCATCAGATTTCTTTGTCCATGGGATTCTCCAGGCAAGAATACTGGAGTGGATTGCTATTCCCTTCTCCAGAGGAACTTTCCAACCCAGGGAT
>NW_011373479.1:4585-6056 GCF_000754665.1 Bison bison bison
CTCCTCCTGCCCACAATCCCTCCCAGCATCAGAGTCTTTTCCAATAAGTCAACTCTTCGCATGAGGTGGTCAAAGTACTGTAGACTTTTGGATCACAGCCATTCTGACTGGCATGAAATGGTACCTCATTGTGGTTTAGATTTGCATTTCTCTGATAATGAGTGATGTTGAGCATCTTTTCATGTGTTTGTTAGCCATCTGTATGTCTTCTTTGGAGAAATGTCTATTTAGTTCTTTGGCCCATTTTTTGATTGGGTCATTTATTTTTCTGGAATTGAGCTGCAGGAGTTGCTTGTATTTTTTGAGATTAGTTGTTTGCCAGTTGCTTCATTTGCTATTATTTTCTCTCACTGTGAAGGCTGTATTTTCACCTTGCTTATAGTTTCTTCTGTTGTGCAGAAGCTTTTAATTTTAATTAGATCCCATTTGTTTGTTTTTGCTTTTATTACCAGTATTCTGGGAGATGGGTCATAGAGGATCCTGCTGTGATGTATGTAAGAGAGTGTTTTCCTAGGTTCTCCTCTAGGAGTTTTATAGTTTCTGGTCTTACGTTTAGATCTTTAATCCATTTTGAATTTATTTTTGTGTATGGTGTTAGAAAGTGTTCTAGTTTCATTCTTTAACAAGTGGTTGACCAGTTTTTCCAGCACCACTTGTTAAAGAGATTGTCTTTTCTCCAATGTATATCCTTGCCTCCTTTGTCAAAGATAAGGTGTCCATAGGTGTGTGGGTTTATCTCTGGGTTTTCTATTTTGTTCCATTGATCAATATTTCTGTCTTTGTTCCCCTACCATACTCTCTTGATGACTGTGGCTTTGTAGTAGAGCCTGAAGTCAGGCAGGTTGATTCCTCCAGTTCCATTCTTCTTTCTCAAGACTGCTTTGATGATTCGTGGTTTTTCACATTTCCATACAAATTGTGAAATTATTTGTTCTAGCTCTGTGAAAAATACTGTTGGTAGCTTGATAGGGATTGCATTGAATCTATAGATTGCTTTGGGTAGTATACTCATTTTCACTATATTGATTCTTCTGATCCATGAACATGATAAATTTCTCAATCTATTAGTGTCCTCTTTGATTTCTTTCACCAGTGTTTTATAGTTTTCTATATATAGGTCTTTAGTTTCTTTAGGTAGATATATTCCTAAGTATTTTATTCTTTCCATTGCAATGGTGAATGGAATTGTTTCCTTAATTTCTCTTTTTTCTCATTATTAGTGTATAGGAATGCAAGGGATTTCTGTGTGTTGATTTTATATGCTGCGACTTTACTATACTCATTGATTAACTCTAGTAATTTTCTGGTGGAGTCTTTAGGGTTTTCCATGTAGAGGATCATGTTATCTGCAAACAGTGAGAGTTTTACTTCTTCTTTTCCAATTTGGATTCCTTTTATTTCTTTTTCTGCTCTGATTGCTGTGGCCAAAACTTCCAAAACTATGTTGAATAGTAGTGGTGAGAGTGGGCAC
>NW_011373479.1:10028-10936 GCF_000754665.1 Bison bison bison
GGTGGGTGGAGCTGGATTTCTTCTCTCTGGAGTGCAATGAGGTGTCTAGTAATGAGTTATGAGATGTCAATGGATTTGGAGTAACTTTGGGCAGCCTGTATATTGAAGCTCAGGGCTGTGTTCCTTTGTTGCTGGAGAATTTGTGTGGTATGTCTTGCTCTGGAACTTGTTGGCCCTTACGTGGTGCTTGGTTTCAGTGTCGGTATGGAGGCATTTGATGAGCTCCTATCACTTAATGTTCTCTGGAGTCAGGTGTTCTATGATGTTCTCACGATTTGGACTTAAGCCTCCTGTTCTGGTTTTCAGTCTTATTTTTACAGTAGTCTCAAGACTTCTCCTTCTATACAGCACTGTTGATAAAACATCTAGGTTAAAGATGAAAAGTTTCTCCACAGTGAGGGACACCCAGAGAGGTTCACAGAGTTACATGGAGAAGAGAAGAGGGAGGAGGGAGTTAGAAGTGACCCGAATGAGATGAGGTGAAATCAAAAGAGGAGAGAGCAAGCTAGCCAGTAATCAGTTCCTTATGTGCGCTCCACAGTCTGGACCGCTCAGAGATGTTCATGGAGTTATACAGAGAAGAGAAGAGGGAGGATGGAGACAGAGATGGCCAGGAGGATAAAAGGGGGGAATGAAAAGGACAGAGACAGATCCAGCCAGTAATCTATTCCCTAAGTGTCCTCCACTGTCTGGAATACACAGAGATTCAGAGAGTTGGGTAGAGAACAGAGCAGGGGGGAGGAGACAGAGGTGACTTAGTGGAGAGAAAGGAGAGTCCAAAGGGAGAGCAAGCAGTCAAGCCAGTAATCTTGCTCCCGAGTAAAAATAGGCACTGAAGATTGGGTTCTTAAAGGTACAAAATTAATAACAAATACCAAAAAGCAAAGATTAAAATTCTAGAATAGAGG
>NW_011373479.1:14707-15482 GCF_000754665.1 Bison bison bison
CATACCTGAAGAGAATATTTGCGTGAGTAAAACATACTGGTTTGTCAAGTTGGCTCTGAGTCTTAGGTAGAACCAACTTGAAGAAATACAGTACAGTTCAGTTCAGTTCAGTCCCTCAGTCATGTCCAGCTCTTTGCGGCCCCATGGACTGCAACATGCCAGACCTCCCAGTCCATCACCAACTCCTGGAGTTTACTCAAATTCATACCCATTGAGTCAGTGATGCCATCCAACCATCTCATCGTCTGTCATCCCCTTCTGTTTCCACCTAAATCTTTTCCAGCATCAGGGTCTTTTAAAATGAGTCAGATCTTGGCATCAGGTAGTCAAAGTATTGGAATCTCTGCTTCAACATCAGTCCTTCCAATGAAGATGGACTGGTTAGATCTCCTTGCAGTCCAAGGGATGCTCAATAGTCTTTTCCAACACCACAGTTCAAAATCATCAATTCTTTGGTGCTCAGCTTGCTTTCCAGTCCAACTCTCACGTTCATACATGACTACTGGAAAAATTATAGCTTTGACTAGATGGACCTTTGTTGACAAAGTAATGTCTCTGCTTTCTAATATGTTATCTAGATTGGTCATAACTTTTCTTTCAAGGAGTAAGTGACTTTTAATTTCATGGCTGCAGTCACCATCTGCAGTGATTTTCGAGCCTAAAAAAATAAAGTCTATAACTGTTTCCACTGTTACCTCATCTATTTGCCATGCAATGATGGAACCAGATGCCATGATCTTAGTTTTCTGAATGTTGAGCTTTAAGCCAACTTTTT
>NW_011373479.1:15582-16483 GCF_000754665.1 Bison bison bison
TTTGTCTTTTATATTTTTACTACCTCCTTTCAAAGACAATGGGCTCCTTTTGTGGGTGCCTGATGGCCTCTGCTGGCATTCAGAAGTTGTTTTGTGGATTTTACTCAATGTTTAAATGTTCTTTTGATGAATTTGTGGGGGAGAAAGTGCTCACCCCATCCTATTCCTCTGCCATCTTAGGACCACTCCTAGAAATTTTTTGATTTTGCCTGATTTCTTCAGTAACCTGTTGGTTATTTAGAAATGTATTGTTTAATCTCCATGTTTTTGTGCTTTTTACTGTTTTTTTTCTTTTTTTTCCTTGTACTGGATATCTCATCTCATAGCATTGTGATCAGAGAAGATGCTTGATATAATTTCAATTTTCTTAAATTTACAGAGGTTTTAAACAGTGCTTGTCATCATAAGTAACTTAATGGTAGGTGGTGAAAGAATCTTGGGCTCTGGAGGAGAAGAAACCAATCCAGGGCCAGTGATGAGGCTTGATCACTCAAAACTTTTGTGTAATAAAGTTTTATTAAATTATAAAAGAGATAAAGAAAGCTTCTGACATAGACATTAGAAGGCGGCAGAAAGTGTGCCCCTCTGCTACACGTTAGCTAGATGTTATATAGCTACTAAGTAAGTAAGTGTTAGTCACTCAATCGTGCCTGAAATTTTGCGACCCCATGGATTACAGCCCAGCAAGCTTCTCTGTCCATGGATTTTCCAGGCAAGGATACTGGAGCCATTTGCTATTTGCAAATTAGAGAAAGGAAATGGCTCAAAAACAGAGACTGCCACCAGGCCTCTCACCCAAAACATGCATTTTGAGATAACATCAGCACAAGGTGAGTTGTCCTGGGCCATAAAATGATTGAGATGAATATTGAAGAAAGGCAGGTTTATAAGCAAATTCAAT
>NW_011373480.1:0-1426 GCF_000754665.1 Bison bison bison
AGACTCTTTTGAGAGTGCTTTGTTTTTCCAAGAGCAAAGCCATAAATTCCTCAAACTCTAGACTGATTTTGATATTGGTTTTCAGCTAGAGGCCAGCAAACTTTATCTCTAAAGGGCCAGATAGTAAATATTTTAGGTTTTACCAGCCACATAGTCTCCATCACAACTACTTCACTCTGCTCCTGAAGGGCAAAAGCAGCCATAGACAATGTGTACATGAAGGAGTGTGGTTTCGGTCCAACTAAACTGTATTTTTTAAAAATGGGTGAAGAGCCAGATAGCTCTTCAAATGAGCTTTAAAAATTTTTTTCAAGCTCTTTAAAAGAGATATGTTGATCCCCAGGGGTTTGCATAAGCACAGTGGCCCTCAGCCCTAGCTACACAAAAGAATTATTTGGAGGAGCTTTGAAAAATTCTGGTGCCCAGCCTCCATCCCAGACCAATTCAGTCAGAAGGAGTCCATCTTTTATTGAGGCTTCCCAAGTGATTCTAATATGAATCCAAGGCTGAGAATCATTGCATGTAGCCATGAAAATAGTGCCAAGTTAACCTCATTTCTTCCTTCTCCTCTGTCTTGTCCTCCTCCTTTGTCTCCTCCTCCTCCTGTGGGACGAAGTAGCCAAAGAGCTTTATTGGGGCAGAATAGAAGCTGCAGTTCACCTGGATTTATGTTGGTCATTTGCCAAAGCCTTTCATTTGTCCTCATAGACAAAGGAGAACAATGTGGTGGATGAGAGAGTCAGCCTCTGATGAATGGAGTAGATAACACCTAGAATTCTTTAAGGGTCCCGCCTCTCTCCAGTGGTGACTGCACAGCAGGCATCCGATAAATCTTTCCGGGGGGGTACTCATGATCTACTGTATAAGAAATGGCTGAACGAGCCAGGGATTTAAACTTGGAAAGGAAAATAGTTGTGGTGGTACATGAGAGTTGTCTTAAAAAATGTGCCAGGCCATCATAGTGAAGAAAAACAGACTTTTGAATTTTGCAGAGTAGAAATAGAATCGTTGGGAGCCACTGGGAGGTGCTCATTCATTTAACAAGTGTTTGTTTGGTGACAGCTCTGTGCCAGGTACTGTTCAGTCACTGGAGCTGGATCAGTGAACAACACAGGCTAAGATCCATGGTCTGTAAGACTTACCATCTCGACACTTACTTTAATGGGTTTGATGATTAAAGCAGTAAAAAAATAGAATGGGTTGCTTCAGAAGGCATTGATCATAGGTTGGATGATCACATATTTGAGATCATTATGAGCCAACCAGAACCTCTAGCCCCAAGTTTTTCCGAGTCTAGGAAAGTAGACCCTAACCTCCCTTCCTTCTCTTTGCAGTCAACTTTCCTTCCACATCACTTTCTTACTCCCACCATTCATTTCCAAGGTAACAGAGTCAGACATTTACAGTTGGATCTTGAAATGCTAAG
>NW_011373480.1:1787-6607 GCF_000754665.1 Bison bison bison
CGCAGGCTGGCTGAATGATGCAGGGTGCTGGAGTGAGGTGTCCTGTTCGGTTTATGTGAGCATGCTTATTCCTTTTAACTCTTTGTCGCAGCTACACACTAGGAAAGGGCTGAGATAATAGGGAAGCTGGGGGGAGGATTCTCTATTTCTTTCATGGATTCATAGTAATACACATACATATCCATACACACAAATATAGATACATACATGTACCTACTTTTGTATCTAGCCATATGTCTTTCATTTGTTCTGAGGCTGGTGGGCAAGAGAATGAGAGTGCCGGGGACAAAGTGGTCCCACAGAGTAAGGCACACCCCTATTTCAAATGCCCAGAGCTTACCTCCTAAGAAGAACTGAGCAGGAACGTTGCCCCATTTGGGGAGAATGGAGTTGAATTTGAGGGCAAGAGACCCAGGGGTGAGCCCATGCTCACAGCAGGCCTGTGTGGTGGGGTTTGGGGTGTGGCTTGAGTGGTTGGAGGAGTGTGACAGAAATAAGGGTTTGAGGGTCTTGGGATCTAGGGCCAAGGAGGGCCACAGGGATTTGTTTTTCTCTTAGTCTTGGGGCCCAGGAGGTTTACTTACATGACCAGGCTAGTTTTTATTATATATTACGGAGGAGGTGATTGACTGCAGCATTGAACACTCTGCAGATTTACATTCTGGATGTAAAGACTGTTGTCCTTTTTCAATAACTGGATTCGAGTTGCAGAAATATCTGGAAGCCATAAAGACTAAATGTTCTAGAAAGAGAAAGTTACCCTATCAGGAATAAAATATAATGTTATCTGAAGATTTCAGTCATTTTTAATTACAAGAGCTGTATCATCTCTGGTCTCCAGCTTTCTGTGTCACCTATAGTATTGAGCTAAAGCAAGCCTGACAAATTGTTTCAATTTTATTGTTTGAGGTTGTGTTTGTTCACTGATCTTTACCCTGAATCTCCCTGAGAATTCATTCTGGGAGCTTGGTTCCAAAGTCAGGAGTGGTTGGTACAAAAATCAGTGTTAAAACATAGCCATTCTGAGATGTCTTTTCTGTCTTTAAAATCTATTGAGAAGAAGTGATTTAATAGTAGTTTAAATTAAGTCAGAGGACAACAGGATTTCTCTGCAGAATTACAGATAAAATAGATTTTTTTCTCTAGAAGCAAGAGTGTTGCGGGAGAGTATAACTGATTCTCCTTACTGCTACGTGATGCTCGGAATACCAGAAAGATTCTGCATGTCTAGCTGGCCGTAGAAATGTGGCTGTCTCCTCACGGAGGCAGCATGTGTGGCCAAGGTTCCCTTCTTGAGGGGGCAGGTGTCATGGTCCTCTTGGGTCTCCCGGCCCCAGGCCTCTGCGTGGTGCCCAGGTTCTCTGAAGCTGGCATCCTTCTTTGCCCTGGCCAGCCTTCTCAAGAACTGGTGCACTGACCTGGCTCCTGAACCCCCTCCAGCTGACCTAGGAAGATCCCCTTTTCTGCTGAGACAGCAAGACGCAGCAGTGCTCTCAACCCTGGCCACATATCAGAATCAGAATACTGACATCTGGCCCAACCCTTGAGGTCCTGAATTAATTGACCTGGAGGGAGCACTGGGGATTCTGATGAATAGCCAGGGTTGAAGACAGAGCTTGAATCAGTTGTAATTTTGGTTCCAACCCTTTGAACATTCACCGGAAGTTAGGATAAACTTTCAGGAAAATCGTGTAGTGGGGAGTGTGTGACTGGATCAGGGCAACAGGTTTGGGGATATTTAAGTGGCATTACAGTGGTCTAATGATGGGAGTTTCAGAATGATTCCTTCCAAAGGGGATTTTAGACTCCTTTTAATAGCACACAGATATTTCTGGGGATGATGGAGTGCATAACCCTTTAAACAATAATATATTTATTGCCTTAAATTTTGTCACCTCTGGCTCTGAATTTTTGGCAGCTGCATTGACTTGACATGTAGATGAGCAGGGCAGGATCACAAGCTATAAAATAGTATGAAAAAGGAATGAATTATGACACATTGCCAGTCTCACTCAAGCTCTGGGAAAATGCTGACACATGAGAGGTACTGAGCCAGTGATCCTGAGTGACTGATCCCCTTCCACTTTAAAACTCCTGTTGGCAGAGAGAAGCCAGTGAAGTTTTTTGAGTAGAGGTATGAAAACTGTGGTTAAGGATTACTTCGATAATATTCAATAATATATTGTATGGATGGAAGGATGGGGAGAACCCAAAGAAAGCAGCTCAACAATACAAATTATACCTGTAAGTTGAGAGAAGGAAAGAGCTGCTGTGGCCAGAAATTCTGAGAAGGCTTCTTGGGTGGAATGGAAATTGATCTGAGTCTTGAAAAGTGCGAAAAAGACTGAAAGAGGGATGAAAGGGTCATTCTGGGTGGGAGACATTTATGAATTGTTATCCTATTATGTTAAAAATTTTAGATTGAAAAAATATTTTTTGTTCTGATTTCAGAACGTGCCCTGCTGCCATCTGTACGTAAGCCCTCACAGTTCACAGTAAGGCAGTTGCCCTTACTTCTACCGCCCCTCCTGTGTCAAATCTGCACTCCATGCCAGGGCCTGTGTATACTTATGGCTCTCAAAAACTCCATTAATAGCTCAGCCATTCAGCCCAGACACCACCAGCCACCCCACTTATGGCTCCAGGCTACTCACCCTCCTCCATTCCTCTCCTTTCTTCTGCTGTCCAGACATCTTTCTCCAGTCTTGTGTGTGGCCACCCAGCAGTATTCCTCAGACATGGGAAAGCCGTTTTACTGAGGATAAGGCATTTGGGGTGCCTCCAGCTCTTCATATCCACCCACCATCAGCCTGCTGTTTCGGAGAAAATGGAAGATTTTTCTTTCTTTCTTTCTTTTTTATAAAAGTGCTTTTGGTTGTGCTACTTCAGTATAAAACACTGACTTCAAGAAGCTTACAGTCTCAGTATTGGGTGGGAGACACAAGATGGAAGAGAGAAGCCAGGACAGGGGTAGAATCTTCACACAAGTAAGGTGGGTAGTGGTAACCAAGATGGAAGAAGAAGACGGTGGAATTACATGGCTCAGAGAGGAGATGTGGGAAGAGCTATTTATAGGAATAAAAACCAAATATTTTTAGGACAATACTGTATGCTATGCAATGGAATCAATCTTCTGTGGAGATGATCAGTAAAATTTTCACAAATTCTTTGGTCAGATGGATCCTTCATGGTATCTGCAGATATTTGCTCAGTCCTGTTTGTGTTGAGAGAACAGAGGCTGCAATCTGTGATGGTCAGCACAGGGACTTGCTTGCCCTTCTGTTTCCTCTTGGCCCTGCATGGCGTGGGACACAGACTAGATGCTCAATAAATCCTCCTGATTTGAATGTATTTTCATTGTGACAACTCCTCTTTGAGACCCATAATTTCATCCCCATTTTCCAGATAAAATAAATGGAAGTCTGAAGTATCACACTCTTGTTTCCCAGATTCTTGCAGGAGAGGCATTAGAGGATTTATGTCACATACCATCTTCTACTTTGCTTTCTATCAGAATGTACAGGTCACATTTCATCCATACAGCCTTCACTTCTGTGTCCCATTTTTACTTTTCAGCCCAAAGATTATATATTATAATCTTTAATATTTGAGTGATAAAATAGGGAGCAATATTTGCCTCAAAGAAAGTAAAGTTCAGTCTGTCTATATTGAAATTTTATCTCTTTCCTTCTTTGGTTCAACAGAAGACTGATGCCTAACAATGCAATGGTAAATAAGAGAAGTGTATTTCTTATAAGCTTGGTTAAGGGTTCAGGCCAGTGGGTGCTCAAGGAATTTTAAAATATTTGAACCTATCAAGAATTCTGTTGACACTGTATCAGTGTTTGCTGGATTAAATGGTTTGTGATGGTTCCCTCTGCTCTTTGAAATAGAGTGGCATTTGGAAAATGGGCTCATGTAGAACAGAACACTGTGTTTAAATGTTGTAGCTACTTTAGAGTTCAGGAAATTGTTTCTTAAACCAATGCAGAATGCTCATGATGAAAGGAAGCCTGATGACAAGGAAGCTGAAACCCCCAGTAGACACTGAGTTTGGTCCAGGGCCCAGATTCCTTGAGGTTTAGCTTGATGTTCTTTTCATCAGACATTCTGCTTGCATTTGCTGGGGTAAAAGGTGTAATTGACACAGAGAGAATTTAATTTTTCATCTGGGAATATTGATTAAATAGCCTCTAAGAACTTATGACCTGGAACAGGAAATGGCAACCCACTCCAGTGTTCTAGCCGGGAGAATCCCGTGGACAGAGGAGTCTGGGCGGGGGGGCGACAGTCCATGGGGTCACAAAGAATCAGACACAACTGAGTGACTAAGCACAAGAACTTATGAAAGTCCATATTCCACGAAAACACATGAGGATGTTTATTTCCCCTTTAAGTGAATTTGTTGAAATTTTATAGCACTTATCTTTCCATCAGGAAATATCCTTTTGAAAATCATGTAGAAAATAATTGAGAACTTAATTTTTGGCTTATTTTCTTGAACTTGAGATTCACCAAGATAGAAGTGAATATATTTTCCACCCTTCTCAGGGTGGAAAAGGAAGAGTTTACTGGGAGGTGTGAAGTCTGCCCTGAATACAACCTGTAACTGGGTTGGCTATCAAAGAATGTGAGGAGGTGGAGGGTAGAGACTTCTGTTTAGAGATTTAAAGAGGGGAGAATCTTTTGTTTTTTGCTCTTCCTCACTTGCACATATTTTTTTTTTTTATTGAAGTGTAGTTGATTTACAACATTGTGTTAGTTTCAGGTGTATAGCAAAATGATTAAGGTATATATATACACATATATATGAAAGTGAA
>NW_011373480.1:6758-8730 GCF_000754665.1 Bison bison bison
ATTCTTTACCAGCTAAGCCACAAGGGAAGCCCAAGAATACTGGAGTGGATAGTCTATCCCTTCTCCAGAGGATCTTCCCGACCCAGGAATCAACCCAGGGTCTCCTGCATTGCAGGTGGATTCTTTACCAACTGAGCTATGAGGGAAGTCCCACACATGTATATGGTTTTTTATATATATATATATCTCCAGATTATTTTCCACTATAGGTTATTACAAGATATTAAACATTGTTCCCTGTGCTATACAGTAACTCCATGTTGCTTATCTATTTTATATTACAGTAATGTGTATCTGTTAAATAATTAGGATACTTCTAATCTATCCTTCTTCCCTCTCCCTTTCCCCTTTAGTAACCGTAAGTTTCTTTTCTGTTTGTCTGTTTATGATTTGCTAATAGATTCATTTGTATTATTTTTTATATTCCACACATAAATGATATCATATAATATTTGTCTTTATCTGACTTCCCTCATTTAGTATGATAATCTCTAGGTCCATCCATAGGCTGCTGCTACTGCTGCTAAGTCACTTCAGTCATGTCCAACTTTGTGCGACCCCATAGATGGCAGCCCACCAGGCTCCGCCATCCCTGGGATTTTCCAGGCAAGAGTACTGGAGTGGGGTGCCATCAAGGACTACTTATGTTACTGCAAATGGCAATATTTCCTTCTTTTCATGGCTGAGTAATAGTCCATTGTATATATATGAACCACATTTTCTTTATCCATTTATCTGTCAATGGACATTTAGGTTATTTCCATGTCTTGGCTATTGTAAGTAGTACTGCTAATGAATATCGGGGTGCATGTATCTTTTCATTAGCATTTTTATCTTTTCTGGATATATACCCAGGAGTGGAATTGCTGGATCATATGGTAGTTCTATTTCTTGTTTTTTAAGAAACCTCCGTATTGTCCATAATGGGTGTGCCAATTTACGTTCCTGCCAACAATATAGGAGGCTTCCCTTTTCTCCACACCCTCTCCAGCATTTATTATTTGTAGACTTTTTGATGATCATTCTGAATGACTGAGGTAATCTCTCATTGCAGTTTTGATCTGATTTTCTCTAATAATCAACAATGCAGAAAATATTTTCATGTGCTTCTTGTCCAACTGTATGTTTTCTTTGGAGAAATGTCTATTTAGGTATTCCATCCATTTTTTGATTGGATTAGTTTTTCTTTTTTTGATATTGAGTTGTGTGAGGTGTTTATATATTTTGCAAATCAACCAAGAGGGGAGAATCTTGGTCCTGGGTGCTTTGAATCCTCAGAATACGGAAGAACAACCAGGCTTGCATGTTCCTCAACTGGAAGGGAGCCAAGTGAATAGGCATGTAGCACTTCAGAAGTGGGAGGACCACAGAGAATGCCCTGTAGATGGTTGAAGTAATCATGGTTAATAGCCACAATTGCAGTCTGCCCAGATCAGTGGTGCTCAACCAGTGCTGAGGGACCCTGCTTTACCAGAAGCCTCAAGATTGAGCAAGGAGAAATAGCTTGGTGCTGCTCCAGCACTGGGAGCCTGAGAAGGAACACTAAGAAACTGATGCTTTACTTTATGCCGGTACCGATTCAGGGGAGTGAGTGCTTGAGACAGATTTCCTTTGTCTTAGACCAAGTCATGCTGTTGGAGCTGTTTCCTGAGTGTCAATACCTGTTTTATTAATAATAATTTAGTGGTAATAACAGCTACCATTTACTTAATACCTACTGCTCACTGTTATGTACTGAATGTTTGTCTCCCCAAAATACATATGAAGCCCAAACCCCCAAAGTGATAGTGTTTAGAGAGGGGTCTTTGTGAGATAATTAGAGTTAGATTAGACTATGAGTGGACTTCCCTGGTGGCTCAGATGGTAAAAAGCATCTGCCTACAATGTGGGAGACCC
Organism: Bison bison bison; assembly: GCF_000754665.1. Lineage (NCBI taxonomy): Eukaryota > Metazoa > Chordata > Mammalia > Artiodactyla > Bovidae > Bison > Bison bison. The sequence continues at coordinate 8,655 of NW_011373480.1, forward strand.
AGGTTCAATCCCTGGGTCAGGAAGATCCCCTGGAGAAGGAAATGGCAACCCACTCCAGTACGCTTGCCTGGAAAAT
>NW_011373480.1:8830-9368 GCF_000754665.1 Bison bison bison
ACATCAGCCAGGACTGGACTTCCTAGTTTCCAGAACCATGAGAAAATAAATTTCTGTTATTTAAGCCACCCAGTCCATGGTATTTTGTTACAGCAGCTTGAGCTAAGATAGCTTCCACATGCCAGGAACTTTCCACATGCTGTTTCAAGTAGTTCTCAAAACAACTTTGCAAGGTAGCTATCTCTATCTGGTAAAGCAAACAGAAACAGAGAAATTAACTACCTTGCCCAAAGTCACACAGCCTTTGGGGGTGAGGAATATATATATATAGTCCTTAGTGCAGTGTCTAGTACAAAATAGGCACTTAGTAAAGAAACTTAGGACTCAAAAGCCCATGTTTTTTTTTTCAATGTGCATTTGAACCTTTTATCCCAGCATGTCAGCTGTGTCTATGCCTTACATTCCATAGTTACCACTCAGTGCAGATTCTGATTCCATTATGACATAATGGAGGTTAATGGTGTTCAACCAAAGGTGGTTCCCGGCCTGGATGGAGAGCCCAGCTTCACAATCCCTTAAAGTTTCTCCTCTGAAGTGA
>NW_011373480.1:9647-13684 GCF_000754665.1 Bison bison bison
CATAAGAACCAGTAACGGTGGGATCTTCATCAGGAACCTACAGGGGAACTTTGCTTGAGAAACTCCTCCACCAAGGCCTGGTCCTGGGCATCACTTCTTGCTGCTCCGAGGCTTACCTGGAGAAGTCGAGGCAATCACAGTAGAAGCCAGCTTAGGGGATGCTGGAAGATGTAGCCCACATGGGAAGCTGGGCTCACCATGCAGGGGGCTAGGGAAGGATGCTTGGCTCTTCCTTGGATGAGTCTAAATCCCAGAACTGGCCTGGCCTCCCAAGAATGACCCAGGGTAAAGGGCTTTTTGTTCCAAATCCTGTTTTGAGCTTCACCACAAACCCAGTGGGGTGTGGAGGGAGCTATGTACCTTCCCCCAACACGGGTCATATCTCCACATCATGCCTGAGATTCCCTGTTAGTCCCCATGTGCCCTCCAGGGGCTCTGGGGTCCAGAGGCAGGGGTGAGGGAAATAGGAGGAAGAAGAGAGGAGAGGGAGATGCAGGGCAGGCGGAGGAGGGTGTTGAGAAGCCTCAGGTCCTGGGAAGAAGTGAAGACAGAAAAGGTTTAAAGTGAATCAAAGAGCAGCTGGAGCCATGGACCCTCACTGCCTTCTTCCTTTCCCTGCTTCTCTCTTGAATGAGAAGCTCCGGGGAATGAGCAAGGAGGATGTTTCCAGCTACTAGCACACAGGAGTCGAAGAAAGTGAACAGGCAAGATACGAAGTCCAGGGTTAATAAAAAGCACCTTTACTCTAGAATTCTTCTGTGAAAACCAGAAGTAAATTTCCAGGGTAAATTTTAGTTTATCTTTCATGGTGGGGAAATGTCGGTGCCTCTCTTCTAATTAGCATTGCTAAAATGCCATAGTGAGATGGGTGACTAGAATCAAGGCTTTCATTTCCTGTCGCTTTTGTATGTGGAACTGCCAAAGCAATCAATGTCTGTGTAGTTCTATTCCCTCAATTCTTGGTGTTCTCTCTGACAGCAAGAAAGTCTCTTCCTCCACGGACCACGTATCATTTTGTTAAAACTGAATGCCTGTCATCTGTTCTTGCAACTCATGTGCATTTTATCAAAAGGTTTGAATCATTCACACAGAAGTCCCACAATGCTCTTCTCCATAGGAAGCCATTTTTCTTTCCTGAGGCTATTAAGTGGCTCACAATAAAAACCTCTAAGCACTCTTTTTTTTTGAGAAAATTACTCGCAGGATCAGTAGCATTGAGCATAGATAATAGAAAGAGACAATCAGATCATGTTGCATGTAACCAACCTCCCGTTTAGCTCTAAGTTTGTCAGTCTAACCTAGGGAATTATGGGTGCCCAGCAAACCGTTCCTAAGATTTAAGTTGCACAGAGAATTTAGCACTATTGCTTAGACATTGATTCTTCTCAGAGTGGGTAATGGATCCAGCCATGTAACAGTCCCAGGCAGGACAGTGGGTGCATCCTTAGGATGAAGAAGAGCTCTCTTTGAGCCTAGGCATGGTTTCTCAAACGTGAAATGAAAGTGAAAGTGGCTCAGTCGTGTCTGACTCTGTGTGACCCCATGGACTGTATAGTCCATGGAATTCTCCAGGCCAGAATACTGGAGTGGATATAGCCGTTCCCTTCTCCAGGGGACCTTCCCAACCCAGGGATCGAACCAAGGTCTCCCACATTGTAGGCAGATTCTTTACCAGCTGAGCCACGAGGGAAGCCCAAGAATACTGGAGTGAGTAGCCTATCCCTTCACCAGTGGATCTTCCAGACCCAGGGTCTCCTGCATTGCAGGCGAATTCTTTACCAGCTGTGGCTATTGACATTTTGAACTGAATAATTCTTTACTGTGGGGGCTGTCCTGTGCATTATAGGATATTTAGCAGCATTCCTGACCTCTACCCACTAGGATGCCAGCACCCTTCCTCCAGTGGTGACAACCAAAAATGTCTAGACAGTGCCAAGTATCCCATGAGGAAAATATCGCCCCCTATTGGAAAATACTGATCTAAAACACACCAAGTGTTTCTTCTGTTGCCCTTTTCTTCAAAGAGCTGCAGAACTTTAGGGAACCACTAGAGGGTGAGCGTGGGCTTCCCTGGTGGCTCAGACGGTAAAGCGTCTGTCTGCAATGCAGGAGACTTGGGTTCGATCCCTGGGTTGGGAAGGTCTGCTGGAGAAGGAAATGGCAGCCCACTCCAGTATTCTTGCCTGGAAAATCCCTGGGATGGCGGAGCCTGGTAGGCTACCGTCTGTGGGGTCGCAAAGAGTCGGACACGACTGAGTGACTTCATTTTCACTGAGAGGGTGAGCAGGGATGCTAATTGGAGCAGCTTTAGAGACATGTCCCTGAAGGACACCACAGAAGCTGTGGAGAAGGGAAGGTCCCTTGGGAAGTTCGATGGAACCATGGATGAGAATGAGGCCTGGGATTCTAAGAGCTTTAGGGAAGCAGCCCCCCAGTCAGAACACACCCCTCACCCCACGAGCTGAGAAGATCCTGCATTGGGAGCTGGCTGTCAAGTGGTAGGCTCCATTATCCAGGGCGAGGTGTTCCTCTGTGAGAAGGTGTCAGTCAGCCTTTTCCACCTGCATGATCTGGTGTCTTTTGTGTAGAGAAGGGGGAGGTTGTTGGTCTTCTTTTGGTTTTTTATGAAAGAGAGATAGCATTCAGTTCAATAAGCATTCATTTTGTGTCTACTCTTTATTAGATTCTGTGTCTGGTTATGGAGATATTAGTAGATTGCATAAATGGCCACAGATGAATTACCCCTCTGCCTCCATGCCTTTGAGTGGTCCCCTCTCACACTGACTCTGGGCTTGGCCATGTGATTTGCTTTGGATAATAGGTCAATAGTAAATGTGATACAAGCAGAGACTTGAAAAACTCTTGCTCAGTGAGGCTTATCCACTCTTGAGACTCTTGGCACTCTGCCACTGCTCCCATGTGAGGAAGCCCAGACCAAACTGCTGCATGATCAGACACCTATGGCCAGGGGGTCTTACTGCCCCATCTGACAGCCTGCCAACTTCCAGAGGCAGAGACATCTAGCTGACCAGCAGTTAACTGGCATGGCTCAACTAAGCATGGCAGAAGACCAGCAAAAAAAAGGTCCAGCCCAAATGCCAACCCACAGAATTATGAGTGAAATTGATGGTTGTGGTCTTTAAGTACTTAAGTTTTTGGGTTGTTTGGTATGCAGCAAAAGCTAACTGGTACAGAAAACCAGATGAATTGCACGTTATTTTTGCCTTCAGGATTCCACAGTCTAATAGACCACTGGTTTCTCCCAAGGGAGCCTGCTTGTGTAATTGGACTCTTAAAGCCATGGTAGATGGTAGTACCAGTAAATCACAGTCTTTCCCTCTGGACTACTAGTTGAAAGCATGACTTCAACACCAAAGTGCTTAGGTTCAAATCCCGTTCATCGCTTACTGGTTGTGTGAGTCTGGGTAGATTACTTCATCTTTGTGCCTCCGTTTCCTCATCTGTGAAAAGGAGAGAAGTAATAACACCTACTTCATAGAGTTTTCAAGAAGACAATATATAAAAGTTTTTCTAATAAGGTCTCCTACTTAGTATTTTGAAAGTATTACCTATATATGGTTGGTCTAAAATAGAATAAGCATAAAAGTTTTTCCTTTTCCTTTTCTTTTTTGTTTAAACTCTTTTCCCTAATGTAATAGAAGTATGTGTTCTTTGTGGAAAATTGGGGGGAAAATTACAAAAAAGGCTTAAAGGTGAGAACAAATGCCATACTTTAGATTTTGTGTTGACCTAGCAATAGCACACTTTATTTTAAAGCAAATTACTATGATCAGCTGTTGCAGAACATTTGAGACACTCAGGGAATAAACGTGTAGAGCGCTGAGCCAGGTGGTGCCCTTTATGCAGACTTTACTCCGTGTACATTTCTCCAGTTGGATTGAAGGGTATCAAGTGGTTCTTTGTTCTACAGCAGCTGTGGGATAATTTACAGATCCCAGTGGACTAACTGAGACATTAGGGCAAAGTGCAAAAGAAAACCAGCAAGGAAGGCAGTGATTAGCAATTCTGGACTGATG
>NW_011373481.1:0-504 GCF_000754665.1 Bison bison bison
TTCAGAAGTCACAAAAGGGGGGAAAAAAGTTCTAATACATCAAAATGAAACATAGCAGACACCCAACAAGGCTTCCCTGGTGACTTAGTGGTAGAGAATCTGCCTGCCAAGACAGAAGATGGGGGGTTGATCCCTTGGTCGGGAAGATCCCCTGGAGAAGGATATGTCAACCCACTCTAGTATTCTTGCCTGGGCATTCCCATGAACAGAAGAGCCTGGTGGGCTACAGTTCATGGGGTCGCAAAGAATCAGACACAACTTACCAACCAAACAGCAACAGGCACCCAACGAACAATGGACATCAGTTCTCCTGGGTGGAGGGGCTCCTTCCTCAGAGCCCCAGCCCCCAGCACTGTACCTAACACTTCTAATGGGCCCCACATATGGTAATGTTCTAAAAAATTATGAAATGTATTGGTGTATATTTCCTTTAATATCTAAAAGATGAACAAGAATTTCTGAAGACTTGTTTAAGCAAAACCTATCATTAAAGTAGTAAAAGAG
>NW_011373482.1:0-633 GCF_000754665.1 Bison bison bison
AGACATATTATACAGCAACAGTAGTCAAGAATGTGTTGTATTGGCAGAGGAAGAAGTACATAATCCATGGAACAGAATAGAGTACCAACTATAGCCAGCTAAATTTTGACAAACTTGCCAAAGCAACTCAATGGAGGAAGGATGTGCTCAGTCCCTCCATTGTGTCAAACTCTCTGCCACCCAATGGACCTGCCAGGCTCCACTATCCATGGAATATGAGATTGGGCTGCCATTTCCTACTCCAGAAGCAAGGATAGTACTTCAACAAATGGTTACTGCAAAAATTGGCTATCCATAGTTTTTAAAAAATCCATTCAAACTAAACTTCACAACTTAAACAAAAATTAACACAAAAGGATGGGGGTGACTTGGATGGAAAGGACAATAATCTACTGGATGTCATGAGCTGTCATGAGATGTAGGTTTGAAACAAGTTGGATCTTGATATAGCATTCTGCTACTTGGATATATACACAGTATTGTATACAGAGAGAAAAGTAATGGGCCCCATCCAGGGTTAAGAGGACATTGGGGGGAATTGTTTCTTTCCATCAGAACTTCCACAATCCCCAGGATTATGGCTCATGTCATAAGGTCTCAGTTTCCTCTTACAGTTTCTAGAACAAAGCATTA
>NW_011373483.1:0-1020 GCF_000754665.1 Bison bison bison
AGTGAACCCATGGACTGCAGCCCACCAGGCTCCTCCGTCCATGGGATTTTCCAGGCTAGAGTACTGGAGTCGGGTGCCATTGCCTTCTCTGAAAAGGACAGTATGTCTGTCCAATTTTAACTTTCACAACCTAGCAAAGAAAGACAGAGTCCAAGTGGGTTCAAAATAAAGAAAACAAAAGTTTAAGAAGTGGATGGATATGGGAGATGGAAGATGGAAAATTAATACACACAAAGAACTATCAATGCGACCTTTTGGATAGAATAAATAAACCTGAATTAAAAATTTATAAATAACCAATAAATGATATTATAAAATCATGATGAGTAAAATACCTATTCAGAGTGCAAAATGAACTAATGGATGTTGATAAAACATAGTAAGAAAAGTTCATTAATACGGTTTACAATGGAATGTTGTAACAAACCTTTAAAAAAACTACCACGCATTGAATTTTGGGATAGTATCAAGAAAAAATGTCCACAATCATCTACAACATATTGCAACAGATAGAATGCAGAAAAAGATATGATTGCACAGTTGCCTTCTGTTATATCAGACATTAAAGAGAATTACAAAAAATATAAAAGAAATCCATTATTTTACTATTTTTTAGAAAAGAACCTAGACAGCGTATTAAAAAGCAGACATTACTTTGCTAACCAAGGTCCATCTAGTCAAAGCTATGGTTTGTCCAATAGTCATGTATGGATGTGAGAGTTGGACTATAAAGAAAGCTGAGTGCCAAAGAATTGATGCTTTTGAGCTGTGGTGTTGAAGAAGACTGTTGAGACTCCCTTGGACTGCAAGGAGATCCAACCAGTCCATCCTAGAGGAAATCAGTCCTGAATATTAATTGGAAGGTCTGATGCTGAAGCTGAAGCTCCAATACTGTGGCCACCTGATGTGAAGAAGTGACTCATCTGCAAAGACCCTGATGCTAAGAAAGATTGAAGGCAGGAGGAGAAGGGGACAATAGAGGATGAGATGGTTGGATGGTATCACCAACTCAATGGACAT
>NW_011373484.1:0-1145 GCF_000754665.1 Bison bison bison
CAAGAAAGGCCAAGGTGATGGGAATATGTATATTTTTAATTATTTGTGCCACACACAGAGATGACACTTATTTGACTATTTGGCTAAGTACTTTGCATAAATTATCTTATTGCTTACAATAATTCACTAAGGTAGATCTTTTTTCCCCACTATTTTACATATAAGAAAATTGTCTCAGGGAAGTTAAGTAATTTGCCAAAATAAACTCAGCAATTTGTAGGAGGCAGAGGCCGACTCATTTACCTTTCTGTGAACCTTTCTTAGTGCAGTTCACCACATCGCACAGCCAGCTGGAAGGACCCTGGATAAAGTCCTCCAAGGTCTCCTTCCTATAAGGACCTAATGGCTAGCCCTCCAAGAGATGCCACCTTCCTCCTAGAGGGGACGCCACTGACCATTCTAGACAACAATGGTGGACAGTAAGCCTCTGTGCCAGGCTTACTTCCTCCTTTCATGAGGGCTAAATGGTTCTTCTGGTTCAACCTAAGAAACTGAGGACCATTGCCTCACTGAGTGGGAGATCAATCATGAGCAGGCAGAAAGATTCCTGGCAGAGAGGATTAAAAAGTAAATAGCATGTTTGGAAAGAGTATTTGAGCTTTAGAACAGAATGGAATTCATACTTTTGAGTGCAAGAATGTAAATTTTGGCACACAGAATCTTGCTTAGGAAAGAAGTTATCCATCCACACCCCAAGTTGTAAATAAATTAAGCCAGATTCTTCCCAGAACCCAGAGCGTTCCTTGTCGGTGATGAAAGCACTCAGGACTTTGCCATTCCAATCTGTTAACTAGCACTGACAATGGCTGGGAGAGATAACAGTGAACATTGAGACCTAGCTAAATTCCCATGTTGTTCATTGAATCATTTGGTTCCAGCTCAGGCTCCAAGGCTGCTGTGTCTCATCCCCCATCTCCTGGATTGGTTATGAACCTCACCACCTAGCTCTTCATCAAACAGAGCCTTATACGAATTAGTTATTATCTCATGTACTTAGTTTTAATATCTCAGGTGCCTTCTTAACTCCTCAAGGGCCAGGACAAAGAGCCAAAGTCTTTTCAAACCTGGAATGCAATGAAATAGAGTGAAAGTACTTTATTTGTGATAAACTAAAACAAAGCATTTAGTATCATAAGATTTCACAA
>NW_011373485.1:0-886 GCF_000754665.1 Bison bison bison
GAAATGGAAGTGCGAGGTCTTAATCATGGGACTGCCAGGGAAGTCCCCAACTTTACTAACCTTGGTTCATTGTTTTATTATGGAATTAACAAATAGACTTTGGTTTTTGTTAATAACTACAGAACTAAAGTTAACTGCAGATAAAATAATTTTTTTAAGAAAAATTATTTATTTAGGTGTTCTGGGTCTTTGTTGCTGCTTGGTCTTTTCTCTAGTTGCCAGCAGTGGGGGCTGTTCTCTAGTTGTGGTGCATGGGATTCTCGTTGTGCTGTCTTGTTGCAGGGCATGGGCTGTATGATGCTTCAGTAGTTTCAGCACGTTGGCCTAGTAGTTTGGGCTCTTGGGCGTTACAGCACAGGCTCAGTAGTTGTGTCACTTGGTCTTAGTTGCCCCGAGGCATGTGGCATTATCCTGGAGCAGAACCCGTGTCTTTCGAATTTACGGGTGGATTCTTTAGCATTGCACCAGGAGAGATACCCTCATATTATTTTTGAATATAGGTATTTTATAGAGATAGGACTCAAAGTATTCTATATATGTTTTTTATATGCCTACTACTTTTTTTTTTTTTTTAAACTAATATAGTATTAAAGTTGAGACGTCCCTATTGGTACAGTGGATAAGAATGTGTCTGCGAATGCAGGGGATATGGGTTTGATCTCCCTGGTCCGAGAAGATTCCACATGCCTGGAAGGAACCAAGCCCATCCACCACAACTACTGAGCCCATGCTCGAGAGCCTGTGAGCCAAAACTGCAGACCCCATGTATTGCAACTACAGAAGCCTTGTGCCTGCCGTTCACCTACAACCTGTTCTCTGTAACAAAAGATGCCATTGCAGTGAGAAGCCCACTCACCACAACTACAGAGTATCTCCCGCTCAGTGC
>NW_011373486.1:0-541 GCF_000754665.1 Bison bison bison
TTTTTTTTTTAATCTTAATCCTTAAGTTTTTACCTTAAGCCACATGGTAAAGATAAAATTTCCTCCAAATCCTGGTTATCTGCCAATTTGACAGCATTAAGGCTTTTAACAAATTCTCTTTACCCATCAGACCTCTTTGCTTAGACCTAGTCCTCTGAGATTCAGAGACGTTTAGTAACTAAAACAAAATAATGATAATCAGATCACCCCTTCAGAGTGGAGGGCTCCAACTACACAACTTTTTCTGACCAGTGGAGCTGAAACCAGCATGGACCAGCCAAAGTTTAATCTAGGAATGTCCTAGAAATTAGTATCATTTTGATTTGAGCTTTCCTGGTAGCTCAGATGGTAAAGAACCCACCAGCAATGCAGTAGACTCAGGCTTAGTCCCTGAATCGGGAAGATCCTCTGGAGAAGGGAGTGGTTACCCACTCCAGTATTCTTTACTGGATAATTCCATAGAGGAGCCTATGGAATTGTTGGGCTACAGTACATGGAGTCACAAAGAATCAGACAGGACTGACTAACACTTTCACTTTAC
>NW_011373487.1:0-886 GCF_000754665.1 Bison bison bison
TATCTAGGAGAGGAGTTGCCAAAACATATGATAATTCAGTTCAGTCACTCAATCATATCCGACTCTTTGGGACCCCATGGATTGCAGCACACCAGGCTTCCCTATCCATCACCAACTCCCAGAGCTTGCTTAAACTCATGTCCATCAAGTTGGTGATGCCATCCAACCATCTCATCCTGTTATCCTATTCTGCTCCTGCCCTCAGTCTTATCCAGCATCAGGGTCTTTCCCAACGAATAAGTTCTTCACATCATGTGGCCGAAGTATTGCAGTTTTAGCTTCAGCATCAGTCCTTCCAATGAATATTCAGGGCTGATTTCCCTTAGGATTGACTGGTTGGATCTCCTTGCAGTCCAAGGCACTCTCAAGAGTCTTTTCAAACACCACAGTTCAAAACTATTACTTCTTAGGTACTCAGTTTTCTTTGTAGTCCAGCTCTAACATGTATACATGACTCTGGAAAAAACATATCTTTGAGTACACAGACCTTTGTTGGTAATGTCTCTGCTTTTTAATATGCTGTCTAGGTTGGTCATAACTTTTCTTCCAAGGAGCAGGCATCTTTTAATTTCATGGCTGCAGTCACCATCTGCAGTGATTTTGGAGCCCCCCCAAAAATGAAGTCTCTCACTGTTTCCATTTTTTCCCCATCTATTTGCCATGAAGTGATGGGACCAGATTCCATGATCTTCGTTTTCTGAATGTTGAGTTTTAAGCCAACTTTTTCACTCTCCTCTTGCACTTTCATCAAGAGGCTCTTAGTTCTTCACTTTCTGCCCTAAGGGTGGTGTCATCTGCATATCTGAGGTTATTGATATTTCTCCTGGCAATCTTGATTCCATTTTGTTTCAAACATCCGGCGTTTCACATGATGTACTCAGCAAAT
>NW_011373488.1:0-955 GCF_000754665.1 Bison bison bison
AATTGTGTGACTCTTTTGGCATCTGTTGTCCCCATTAACTGTAATGGAGGAAATGAATGTCAAAACATACATAACTCCAGGCTCTTGACTAAATGATTTACTCCAATGTTTTCCCAGAAATGCTGATGGACTGTAAAAGGCAGAGGACACCCACTGAAATTTATTAACAAGCCAGAGAGCAGCTGTTCTGTGGGTTGCAAACAAAAGCAAATGTTAAGCTGTTGAACAGCCCTTTTGTTTTTTTGTGGCCCATTAGAAAAGGGCTTTATTATAACCTTAGCTTTGGAAGTTTGGCTTCTTGTAGATTGAAAGAGATACCCAAAGGACAGATGGAAATTTTGTATTTAGTAGTGATTACCATCGTGGAGCCTCAGGGTGACCATGTTTTTTTCCTTCATTTACAAAATGTTCTTGATGGCTTTCTGTATCTTTGAAGTTACTCATTCAACATCTCCCAATATTGGCTATGGGGCATAAAGGAAACAGCAATTTTTGGAGTACAAAATGAAGAAAGGATTGTGTGGAACTCAATCTGGTTAGTCAAGCACATTTTTGAAGGAGACATTTGTGTTTACATTGCCTGTAAGGAATTTCACGAAATGCTCTTTCTAATCTTTTCTTCCTGTCAGATTCTTTGGGACCTGCATTTGTGAGCCCCATCAGATTACTGCTACTCAGAATTTTCTCCTATCTCTGAACATTTATAGCATAATGTTCGTATCAATCATTTTGTCCTTATTTACAGTCTCATATAATTTATTTAAATATTTCAGTATTCATATCTCATCTGCCTGATGGGATTATAAAGTTTCTGCTTCTCAGATTTGTGTCTTAAACATACTTGTCATATCTGTCATATTGTTTATCAAAGGTGCATTGCTGTTAATTGCACATTGTAGGCGACAGTAAATGTATGCTAGTTGATTGAGCTACAGGTGTCATTTTGCTATTTTGA
>NW_011373488.1:5042-5400 GCF_000754665.1 Bison bison bison
AAGACCTGACACAGCCAAATATATACATATTACAAAAAAATCCATACATTGTAATTGGTTGATAGATATTGTAAATCCGTTTGTCTTTCTCTTTTTGATCCATGTTAATTATTGATCATTTGCTGAGTAGGTTTTCCCAGAGTTTGAATTTTGTGGATTGAATTCTTGTGGTGAAGTTTTTTTCCTTTGACCTCTCAATTTTCTATAAACTAGTAGTTGGATCTTGAGGACTGGTCAGATTAGATTTAATGTTTTTGACAGAATGCTTCATCAGTTAGGTTCAGTTCAGTTGCTCAGTCGTGTCTGACTCTTTGCAACCCCATGAATCGCAGCACGCCAGGCCTCCCTGTCCATCACC
>NW_011373488.1:9480-10046 GCF_000754665.1 Bison bison bison
CCCATCTATTTGCCATGAAGTGATGGGACCAGATGCTATGATCTTAGTTTTCTTGAAAGTTGAGCTTTAAGCCAACTTTTCCACTCTCCTCTTTCACTTTCATCAAGAGGTTTTTTAGTTCTTCTTCACTTTCTGGCAGAAGGGTGGTGCCATCGATATTTCTTCTGGCAATCTTGAATCTAGCTTGCGCTTCATCTAGCCTGGTATTTTGCATGATGTGTTCTGCATACAAGTTAAGTAACCTGGGTGACAGCATACAGCCTTGATGTACTCCTTTCCCTATTTGGAACCAGTCTGTTGTTCCATGTCCAGTTCTAACTGTTGCCTGCTGATCTGCATGCAGATTTCTCAGGAGACAAATAAGGTAGTCTGGTATTCCCATCTCTTAAAGAATTTTCCACAGTTTGTTGTGATCCACACAGTCAAAGGCTTTGGCATAATCAATAAAGCAGAAGTAGATGTTTTTTATGATATTCTCTTACTTTTCCAATGATCTGACATATTTGGCAATTTGATCACTGGTTGCTCTGCCTTTTCTAAATCCAGATTGAACATCTGGAAGTTCG
>NW_011373489.1:0-1190 GCF_000754665.1 Bison bison bison
TCAGTCCTTTATTCTGTGAGCGGGCCTGGCGGTGTCTTAGGTTAGGGCTTTTCGCTTGATAGCTATCCCACAGTCTGGTTTGCTAGCCCAAGTTAGTTCCCTCAGTTGCCCTTGGGGCATTTAGGCCCGGTCCTTAATGTAGCCTGCGCCTCCCTGCCCAGCCCCCACTTGCTAGTGGTGGGTGCAGGATTCTGAGCTGCTTCTCCACTGGGGGAGTTACTATTGGGCACATAATCTGTGGGTTTTAATTCTTTATTTATTTTTCCTCCCAGTTACGTTGCCCTCTGTGATTCCAAGGCTTGCCACAGACTCGGCAGTGAGAGTGTTTCCTGGTGTTTGGAAACTTCTCTCTTTTTAAGACTCTCTTCCTGGGATGGAGCTCCGTCCCTACATTTTTTGTCTCTCTTTTTGTCTTTTGTATTTTTTCCTACCTCCTTTCGAAGAGAATAGGGTGCTTTTCTGGGTGCCTGATGTCCTTTGCCAGCATTCAGAAGTTGTTTTGTGGAATTTACTCAGTGTTTAAATGTTCTTTTGATGAATTTTGGGGGGAGAAAGTGGTCTCCCCTTCCTATTCCTCCACCATCTTAGGACCACCTCCGACTCACAATTTTTAAAGATTATACTTCATTTGTAATTATTATAAATTATTGACTATATTCCCTGTGCTGTATAATAATATATCCTTGTAGATTATTTATTTTATACACAGTAATTTGTGCCTCTTAATTCCCTACTTCTATCTTGTTCCTTTCCTCTCTCCCTGGGGATTTCTTTACAAGGGTAGCAGATCCTATTTTTAGGGTAAGGTGAGTTCACCCTGCTTATTTAACTTCTATGCAGAGTACATCATGAGAAACGCTGGACTGGAAGAAGCACAAGCTGGAATCAAGATTGCTGGGAGAAATATCAATAAAAATATGCAGATGACACCACTCTTATGGCAGAAAGTGAAGAGGAACTAAAAAGCCTCTTGATGAAAGTGAAAGAGGAGGGTGAAAACGTTGGCTTAAAGCTCAACATTCTTTGAGCCATCAAACTAAGATCATGGCATCTGGTCCCATCACTTCATGGCAAATAGATGGGGAAACAGTGGCTGACTTTATTTTTTTTTTGCTCCAAAATCACTGCAGATGGTGATTGCAGCCATGAAATTAAAAGATGCTTACTCCTTGGAAGGAAAGTTGTGACCA
>NW_011373490.1:0-743 GCF_000754665.1 Bison bison bison
AAACATCAATGCAACACAACAGAGTTCAGAAATAGACTGGTATTGGTAGAAGTCAGTAAAGGCGGTATGTTGTACCAGTGAGGAAGAGAAGAAAAGACCCGCTTGAAAAATACTGGTAGAGGGTTCCCCTGGTAGTCCAGTGGCTTACAGCTGGCCTGCCAATGCAGGGGACGTGGGTTGGTCCCTGGTCTGGGAAGTCCCACATGCCGCAGGGCAACTGAGCCTGTACACCACAAGTACTGCGCCCACGCCCCGTGACCACTGAAGCCTGCTCACCTAGAGCCCGTGCTCTGCAACAGGAGAAGCCACCCCAGGGAGAGGCCCATGCACCGCAGTGAAGGGGAGCCCCTGCTCACCACAACTAGAGAAAGTCTGTGGCGCAGCAACGAAGAACCAGGACAGCCAAAATAAAGGAAGAAAAGGGTGTGTATGTGTGTGTGCTTAGTTGCTCAGCTGTAGCCCAACAGGCTCCTCTGTCCATAAAATCTAAAATGGTACAAAAAAAAAATAGTTGTAGAACAAAAGGTTTCAATTTGGGAAGGACTTTGAGAGGTATTTTCCAACAAGTATCAGAGGGAAGAAACACCTTTAGAACTGTTTTCCTAGCTGTAGCCGTCCTGCATTTACCTGGGCACAGGGCTCTTGTCAACTCTCCTTTCATCATCCAGGGCTCTTTATCTTGCTCCAGTAAAGAGATCACATCTGGTTTAGAAATGCAAAGACCTGTATGTAAAAGAAAACAA
>NW_011373491.1:0-1074 GCF_000754665.1 Bison bison bison
AAGCCAACTTTTTCACTCTCCTCTTTCACTTTCATCAAGAACTCTTTAGTTCCTCTTCACTTTCTGCAATAAGGGTGGTGTCATCTGCATATCCGAGGTTACTGATATTTCTCCCGGCAATCTTGATTCCAGCTTGTGCTTCTTCCAGCCCACCGTTTCTCATGATGTATTCTGCATATAAGTTAAACAAGCAGGGTGACAATATACAGCCTTGATGTACTCCTTTTCCTATTTGGAACCAGTCTGTTGTTCCATGTCCAGTTCTATCTGTTGCTTCCTGACCTGCATACAGGTTTCTCAAGAGGCAGGTCACGTTTAACTTAAAAAGCCATAAAGTCAAATGAGAAATGCAAAGAAAAAATTTCAAGAGATATAATCAATAGCTAGTTTACTCAATACATAAAGAGCTCTTATAGATCAATATAAAAGGCCAGTAATTTAAAAGAAACTAGACAGAGACAATTCATAGATATACAAATCACTTTCAAATACATGAAAATTGTTCATTCTAAATCATAATAGAGAAATGCAAGATAAAGATATGAAATTCTCTTTCATCTATCAGGCTGGAAAAGACCAGAAACATTTGTAATGCAGTTGGCCCTTGAACAACAGGGTTATTGTTTGATCTGCGTAGGTCCTATAAATATATTGGAAGAATTTTTGGAGGTTGGCAACAACTTGAAAAAACTTGCAGATGGAACATGTAGACTAGAAATATTGAAAAAAATTAAGAAAAACATATATCATGAATGTGTAAAATACATGTAGATACTAGTCTGTCCTTACATAAGCATAAGGTGATAATTAATATAAAATTAATAGTGTTAGTTTTCTTCTTGCTGTTGTTGTTCAGTGGCTAAGTCATATCTGATTGTTTGCGACCCCATGGTCTACAGTACACCAGGCTTCCCTGTTTTTCATTGTCTCCTAGAGTTTACCCAAACTCATGTCCATTGAGTCAATGATGCCATTCAACCATCTCATCCTCTGTCACCCCCTCCTACTCATGCCCTCAACCTTTCCCAGTATCAGGGTCTTTTCCAATGAGTCAGCTCTTTGCATCAGGTGGCC
>NW_011373492.1:0-850 GCF_000754665.1 Bison bison bison
AAGAAAGTAGGGAAAACCACTAGACCATTCAGGTATGACCTAAGTCAAATCCCTTATGATTATACAGTGAAAGTGAGAAATAAATTTAAGGGACTAGATCTGATAGAGTGCCTGATGAACTATGGTCAGAGGTTCGTGACATTGTACAGGCACAAGGATCAAGGCCATCCCCAAGAAAAAGAAATGCAAAAAAGCAAAATGGCTGTCTAAGGAGGCCTTACAAATAGCTGTGAAAGGAAGAGAAGGGACAAGCAAAGGAGAAAAGGAAAGATATAAGTATCTGAATGCAGAGTTCCAAAGAATAGCAAGGAGAGACAAGAAAGCCTTCCTGAGCAATCAATGCAAAGAAATAGAAGAAAACAACAGAGTGGGAAAGACTAGAAATCTTTTCAAGAAAATTAGAGATACCAAGGGAACATTTCATGCAAAGATGGGCTCTATAAAGACAGAAATGTTATGGACCTAACAGAAGCAGGAGATATTAAGAAGAGGTGGCAAGAATACAAAGAACTGTACAAAAAAGATCTTCACGAACAGATAATCACGATGGTGTGATCACTCACCTAGAGCCAGGCATCCTGGAATGTGAAGTCAAGTGGGCCTTGGCATCACTAGGAACAAAAGAGTGGAGGTGATGGATTTCCAGTGGAGCTATTTCAAATCCTGAAAGATGATGCTGTGAAAGTGCTGTACTCAATATGCCAGAAAATTTGGAAAGTACAGCAGTGGCCACAGGACTGGAAAAAGTAAGTTTTCATTCCAATCCCAAAGAAAGACAATGCCAAAGAATGCTCAAACTACTACACAATTGCACTCATCTCACAAGCTAGTAAAGTAATGCTCAAAATTC
>NW_011373493.1:0-899 GCF_000754665.1 Bison bison bison
CCTGTGACACCAGAGATGCCTGCGACACCATCAGCACCTGCGACAGCTGCGATACCAGAGGTACCAGCCTCACCTGTGATGCCTGCAGCACCCGTGACACCAGCCACACCTGGGATACCAGCCTCACCTATGACGCCCTAAGCACCCAGGCCACCACTAGCGCTTGCAACAATGATGACACCCGTGGCACCCACGATACCTGTTACACCAGTGACACCGGCCTCACCCGTGACACCAGAGGCACCCGTGACACCAGAGGCACCTGCGACAGCTGCAGTACCAGTGGTACCAGCCTCACCTGTGATGCCTGCAACACCTGGGACCACAGGCACTCATGACACCAGTGGCCCCCGTGACACCAGGGGCTGCGTTGTCACCAGCCACACCCGTGACACCAACCTCACCTGCGATGCTCTAATCACCTGGGACACCGCAGGTGCCTGCAGCACAAATGGCATCCATGGCACCCGCAATACCCGTGACACCTGCCTCACCTGTGACACCAGCATCATCCATGACTTCAATGATGCCCGTGACGCCAGTGAACCCATGATAGCTATGATACCAGCAGCACCAGCCTCACCCATGACGCCTGTGGCCCCCCAGGACACAAGGGGCACCCGTGACACCAGCCACACCTGTGATATCAGCCTCACCGATGACACCCTGAGCACCCAAGACACCACTGGGGCCTGCAACATACATGACACCCGTGGCAACCGAGATACCTGTGACACCAGTGTCACCAGTGACACCTGCCTCACCCGTGACACCAGAGGCACCCGTGACACCAGTGGTGACCATGGCACCCATGATAGTCTTGCTAGTAACATCACCGTGACACCAGGGGCACTCACAACACAATGGCACCCACGGCAACTGTGATACATGGAACACCA
>NW_011373494.1:0-622 GCF_000754665.1 Bison bison bison
TTGTCAGGAGCTTGTATTTGTGATTGGGTCTGTGTTAGTGACATATGTTTCATAACAGGGCCATCATTTTTGCCAAATGTAATTGTTCACTAACAATACACTATTAAAAATCAAATAATATTTCAAAACCCTCAAATGGTAATTTCAAAGTAATATTTCTGTGTTAACTGTTTTTTTTCCTGAAGGAAAAAAAAATAAGCCATCTGGAGTTCCCAAAACTGGTTCAATCTGACATTGATCATGAACTTTTCACTTTATCAACAGAAAAATGAGGAAGAAGATTCAGCAGGAAGCCAAGGTCTTGTACAAGGAAGAACTAGTATACACAGGATCCCATGATGGTTTGACTAATATAGAGAGACTATGAAGGAGAACCTAAATAAAATGTGTAAACTCAGACGTTTTCCTATGACTAATAATGACCAACAGATGTGTGCAGATGAACAGCAGCTTGGGAAGATTCTGAGACCACTTCTTCCCTCCAGATGTCTTGTTTACAGCTTTAATTGTCTAAAAATGGCTATTAAAGATGGAGAGAGATTGGACTAATTCACAACTGGAAGCACTATAACTTTGATTTAGTAGAAATTGTTGACAAGTATTCAGTAAAATTTTGAGCAAA
>NW_011373495.1:0-922 GCF_000754665.1 Bison bison bison
ATTAAAGTGTCCATGGACAGATGGATAAAGATGATGCAGTGCATATATGGAAGGGAATATGATTGAGCCAGAAAACAGGATGCAGTACTGACATCTGCAGCAACAGAAATGGACTCGGAGATGATCTCACAAAGTGATGCAGTTCAGAAAAAGACAAACACCCTGTGATGTGACTGATAACGCTGTGCTGTGCTAAGTGGCTTCAGTCATTTCCCACTCTTTGCAACTCCACGGACTGTAGCCCACCAGGCTCCTCTGTCCATGGGATTCTCCAGGCAAGAATACTGGAGTGGGTTGCCATTTCCTCCTCCAGGGATCTTCCCGACTCAGGGACTGAACTCCTGTCTCCTACATCATCTGCACTGGCAGGCAGGTTCTTTACCACTGGTGCCACCTGGGAAGCCCGATTGTGACTGACAGGTGGAAACTAAACATGGATAGAAATGAAGTACATTTTCTTAACAGAAATACACTTACAGATTTAGAAAACAACTTATTCTAACCAAAGGGGAAAGGAGGAAGTCAAGGATGCGTCAGGAGGATGGAATTGAGACGTACACACAAATATATATATATATATATATATATGAATAATGAATAATGAATAATCGTCGAGGACCTACTATATATCAGAGGGACCTAGACACAACACAGTAGTAACCTACATAAAAAAAATAACTGAAAACAAGTATAGCTACGTCTGCATATAACTTAACCAACCTGCTGTACACTTTAAACAAACATAACAGAATAAATCCACTATACTCCAATATTACCTAATAATTGACTTTAAAAAATGGAATGCCTAATATATTCCCTTCAAACTTCAGTGTCCCAGGCTAGTTCACATTCCTGGCGCCTGAACAGCCTTGGTTCCCAAGTCTGGACTATCATGTGGCTGAAGAAGCTTTGAAGGATGTGC
>NW_011373496.1:0-1061 GCF_000754665.1 Bison bison bison
CCTTTAGGATTGACTGGTTTGATTTCCTTGCAGTCCAATGGACTCTCAAGAGTCTTCTCCAACACCACAGTTCAAAAGCATCAATTCTTCAGTGCTCAGCCTCGTTTATGGTCCAACTCTCACATCTGTACATTACTATTGGAAAAACCATAGCTTGGATTATATGGACATTTGTGGGCAAAGTGATGTCTCTACTTTTTAATATGCTGTCTAGGTTTGTCATAGCTTTTCTTCCAAGCAGTATGTGTCTTTCAATATCATGGCTTCAGTCACTGTCCACAGTGACTTTGGAGTCCCCCTTCCCCCAACCCCCCAAAAAACTGCCACTGTTCCCATCATTTCTCCATCTATTTGTCATGAAGGTATGGGACTGGATGCCATGATCTTTGTTTTTTGAATGTTGAGTTTTAAGCCAACTTTTTCACTCTCCTCTTTCACTTTCATCAAGAGGTTCTTTAGTTCCTCTTCACTTTCTGCCATAAGGGTGGTGTCATCTGCATATCTGAAGTTATTGATATTTCTCCCGGCTATCTTGATTCCAGCTTGTAACTCATCCAGCCTGGCATTTCACATGATGTACTCTGTAAGTTAAATAAGCAGGGTGACAGTTATACAGGCTTGACGTACTCCTTTCCCAATTTGAAACCAGGCCATTGTTTCATTCCATGTCTGGTTCTAACTGTTGCTTCTTGACCTGCATACAGATTTCTCAGGAGGCAGGTCAGGTGGTCTGGTATTCCCATCTCTTTCAGAATTTTCCACATTTTGTTGTGATCCATGCAGTCAAAGGCTTTGGCACAGTCAATAAAGCAGAAATAGATGTTTTTCTGGAACTCTTTTGGTTTTTCAATAATCCAATGAACGTTGGCAATTTGATCTTGGTTCCTCTGCTTTTTCTAAATCCAGCTTGAACATCTGGAAGTTCACAGTTCACGTACTATTGAAGCCTTGTTTAGAGAATTTTGAGCATTACTTTACTAGCATGTGAGATGAGTGCAATTGTGCAGTAGTTTGAGCATTCTTTGGCATTGCCTTTCTTTGGGATTGGAATGAAAACTGAC
>NW_011373497.1:0-1045 GCF_000754665.1 Bison bison bison
CAAGACTATAAAATCTAACACTGTTTTCATTTTCCCCCATATATTTGCAATAAAGTGATGGGACCAGATGCCATTATCTTCATTTTTTTGAATGTTGAGTTTTAAGCCATTTTTTTCACTCTCCTCTTTCGCCTTCATCAAGAGGCTCTTTAGTTTTTCTTTGATTTCTGCCATTAAAGTGGTATCATCTGCATATCTGAGGGTATTGATATTTCTCCCTGCAATCTAATTCCAGTCTGTGATCCATCCAGCCCAGCATTTCACATGATGTACTCTGCAGATAAGTTCAATAAACAGGGTGGTAAAAGATAGACTTGATGTACTCCTTTCGCACTTTGGAACCACTCCTTTGTTCCATGTCTGGTTCTAACTGTTTCTTCTTGACCTGCATACAGGTTTCCCCAGAGGCAAGTAAGGTACTCTGGTATTCCTGTCTCTTTATGAATTTTCCACAGTTTGTTGTGATCCATACAGTCAAAGGCTTTAGTGTTACCTATGAAGCATAAGTAGATGCTTTTCTCAAATTCCCATCTTCTTTCTATGATCCAACAGATGTTGGCAATTTGATCTCTGGTTCCTTTGCCAATCCAGCTTGTACATCTGGACATTCTTGGTCCTCACACTGTTGACGCCTAGCTTGAAGGATTTTGAGCATTACCTTGCTGGCATGTGAAATGAGTGCAATTGTACCATAGTTTGAATATTCTTTGGCATTGGCTTTCTTTGGGTTTGGAATGAAAACTGACCCTTTCCAGTCCTGTGGCTGTTGTTGAATTTTCCAAATTTGATGGCATATTGAGGCCAGGATTTTAACAGCATCATCGTTTAGGATATGAAAAAGCTCAGCTGAAAGTCCATCACCCCTACTTGCTTTGTCTCTAGTAATGCTTCCTAAGGTCCACTTGACTTCACATTTCAAGATGTCTGGCTGTAGGTGAGGGAGGACATTATCGCAGTTATCCAGTCATTAAGATCGTTTTTGTACAGCAGACACCTTCTTTGGGGCACCTAAAATAATCCCAGGAAAGGAAAATATACACATGCC
>NW_011373497.1:4330-4726 GCF_000754665.1 Bison bison bison
CAGCATCTGAAGTCCACTATGTGATGCTACAGCCTCTGAAAACTGGTGCGCTCACAGCCTTCGGTCCCCTTTCACATGCAAAGTGTGTCTGGAGATGACAAATGTGGTGGAGTCATTATATGCGTGAAGTGAAGTGAAGTGAAGTGAAGTGAAGTGAAGTGAAGTCGCTCAGTCACGTCCGACTCTTTGCAACCCCATGGACTGTAGCCCACCAGGCTCCTTGGTCCGTGGGATTTTCCAGGCATGAATACTGGAGTGTGTTGCCATTTCCTTCTCCAGGGGATCTTCCCGACCCAGGGATTGAACCCAGGTCTCCCGCTTTGTAGGCAGACGCTTTACCATCTGAGCTACCAGGGAAGCCCCCCATTATATGCCTAGTGGTGATCAAACCAGTAG
>NW_011373498.1:0-756 GCF_000754665.1 Bison bison bison
AAAACCTTTATTACAAGTTCAAATCTTACTCAACATCACCGAATTCGGTATGGGGGACAGACGTTATAAATGTACGGAGTGTGGCAAGGCCTTTATTAACAGTTCTTGTCTTACTAAACATCAGCAAATCCACTGGGGAGAGACGGTATAAATGCACCGAATGTGGCAAAGCCTTTAATCGGAATTCAGTTCTTACTACAGATTTGCAAGTTCATACTGGAGAGAAACCTTATAAATGTACAGAATGTGTGGCAAAGCCTTGAGTCATAGTTGTCATCTCACTACACATCTCCGAACACATGCTGGCGAGTGATGGAATAAGTGATGGAAGATGTTTGCCCTAAACATACATCAGAAAACAAGAGTTTATACAAGAAACCTATGGAAATGTAACAAATATGTAGAAAACTATTTAATCAAAAATCAACTTGAAATAAATTACAGAGATTGCATACTAGAAAGTATTTCATCAATCCTCTTTTCTAAATTTTCTCTAGATGGAGAGTTACTGTAGAGAGCAATCCATAGTTAAAAAACAGAAAATGGATATATTAGCCAGGATCGTGAAATAAAGGTTGACAGTTAGAAGGCTACACCTATTAGCAATGTATCTTTGTTTACAATGACTTGATTTGAGATTAGGTGAAAAACAAAATGAATGTAATTCAATGCTCAAATAATCCATATTATGCTTTGTTTCTAGTGTGAATGAAAAAAAGTTTTTGATGGTTAATGCTTCAAAGATTAGCCTTTTTA
>NW_011373499.1:0-615 GCF_000754665.1 Bison bison bison
GTTTTCCTGCCACCATTTCCCCTCTCCCAACCCTGCCCCGAAGGTGGATAACAGAGTTCTGATGAATGAGTGAAGCCCCCACTCATCTCTCCTACTTTCTCCATCTTAAGGCCCACTTCTCCCCACTCCCCATCATCTCACCAATAATTAAATACAGTAAGAGGTTCCAGCCAGTGATGAAGGCGTACAGTTGTCCCATTGTGACATAGCTGATGAAGTACACAGTACCAGGTTTTTCTACTCCAGCTGCCAACTCGACATAACACAGCCCAGACAACAGAGTAGTCAGGCCGGCCACCAGTAAGAAAAGGATGATTGCTGGTCCAGCTACGTATTTGGCCACTCCCCCAATCAGGATGTATATGCCAGCTCCCAACATGTTGTCCAAACCTATCACCACCAGGTCCAGGGTGTTCGGAGGAGGGGTCTCAGAACTCTCAGGTTCCTCCCTGAACTGTGGCTTCCTGCGGACCAGCTTCTGACCAAACTGGCGAAGATACTGACCCAGCATCATAGACATAGTTGAGGGGGTTACGATCTGCTGAAAAAGCAAGGCATGAAGTCATCAATGATGTCCATCTGCCCTTGACCCTGGAAGCTCAATTCCACAGAGGA
>NW_011373500.1:0-839 GCF_000754665.1 Bison bison bison
CTCTGCTTATTGTGGAAGTCAAGGAATAAAACCAGGACAGCCGAGGATTCAGCAGAGACAAGGGAAGATACTGGAAGAGTCGTCCTTGCCCCAGGCCTGCAAACTGCCTCGGTCACTTCACGGACTGCATCAGCCTGGCGAGGGGGAAGAAAGGTGAAGGGCAAAAGGGGTGGTCAGCTCAGTGCCCCCGAAAGAAAAGTCACAGGGATAACTCCAGGTAAGCCTGGGGCAGCAATGCCCAGAGAGAAGAGATGGTTTTCTGAGGAGTCAGCCCTGACAGCACTGGGCAGAAAGAACTGGCTGCTTTCCCTTGCTGTGAGGCCAGACTCAGAGAACCCCCTTCTGGTCACTGTTGGGTTCCCATGAAATTCAGAGTGAAAGCTGGACCTAATGGTCCCAATGCTGGTCCTCTCTGTCCACCGTACGTGTGGACACCTGAGAACGAGGTCTCAAGGCCATCAGGCAGGAAGGCCCAGGGTAATGCACAGCATCTCCCCCGGCATAAGCTGGACTAGCCGTGGTTGGTTCAGATACTGCTCATTCATGTCTCAGCTCAGTGAAGTCATAGGGTCGGCAGGAGTGGAGCTGGGCTCCACACAGCGTTCAGGGACCCAGCTCCTGCCTGGAGACGCTGCCTGCCCCAGTGTCTGGTCTCCTATGTCACAACAGGAGAGGGAAAGACAGGGCCGCACATGGGGGATTTTCTGTAGGTCTGGCCTGGAAGGGGTGTGCATCACTTTGACACATATCCCTCTGCCCCAACTGGAGGCAGGAGTCTAGGAAGTGTACCCTTCCTGCTCACTGAAATGGAAAAAATAAATAGTACAGAGAACAAGTCA
>NW_011373501.1:0-1156 GCF_000754665.1 Bison bison bison
TACAAAAAAAAAATGAGCTGAAATGTCTCTCTTACATTCCCCTCTAGATTGCAAGCTCCTTGTGTTTATTTTAGGGCTTAGTGGCATTTTGCATATAGTAGGTTCTCAATTAATAGTATTAGATGTATGTGTCCAATGATCAAAAAATTACAAATACAATAATAAAAATGAACTTATGAAACAGAAACAAACTTACAGTCTTAGAGAATGAATTTATGGTTGGGGGAGGGGAAAAGGATAGACTGGGAATTAGGGATTGACATGTACACACTGTTATACACAAAATAACCAATAAGGACATACTGTTAAAAACAATCTTTTAAAAAACAATATTTACTCCTTAAAGAGAAATAGATAAATCATTTGAATGTGTTTGTAATTTTACATTTCTTCCTTCCAGAATCCAAATGTCCAATATCCTAAAGTACTGTTTATCTGTACAGCCTTTTCCAGCTCTCTTAAACCCATAGACACATTAGTCATTTTTATCATCCAATACCAAGAATCCATCCATAACCGTCTAATGGCTTTCCTGATCTCCTGTGGAAAATGCTGCTAAAAACAGACACCTACCACTTTAATTTTTTGTGAGGAAGAAGAAAGCAATTTAGCATCCATCATCCTGGGAATATTTTTACTTCTAGCTTTGTGTGTGTGTGCTTGGTTCTAACATGATTTTAAAGAAAAATGTTTGGATAGAATCATCATTTAATATAAGCCATATATGCATAAGACAAGTCTCTGACCATATTACCTAGTCCAAATATCCTCATTATACTTTAATATAGAAAGAGCAAACAGTTTGCATGAATGTTTACTCTGCAGGCATTTACCCAAGATAAGCATTGCATTCAGTCACTGGTCATATCTTTTCTGGCCTTAGGAGTCTCTGTTGTGTACTAACTTGTGGAGCTTGGTGTATCAGTTGAAAAAAAAATACTCACAGACTTAAAACTTTACAACAAGAGTTGCCCTTCATAAGAACACATTGAGAAAGGAAGAGGCAGGGGCTCAATACCTCCATATCCCAATTCCTTACCAAATCAAAAGTACAGACTTTCTTTTATTCCGGAGTATACTCAATGTTCTAATTTGGATTTCCCTGAAGCTAGTTCTCTGTGAGTGGTTTCCAGTTTTTACAGTACCCACATCACTC
>NW_011373502.1:0-570 GCF_000754665.1 Bison bison bison
GTAATGAATGTGTGTATGCATGTGTGTGTTCCTTCTGAGATTTGGGAGTCAGTTGTTCCAGCATCAGAACAGAGCCTATTCTGAAGACTTGAAAGGAAGACAAAATCTGTCCCATGAAGCAGGTATTTTCTGGATCTCCTCTTCCTTCTGTGTCTTCATCCCAAGCTGCTCCCTCAGGTCTCAACTTGATTCCTCTTTGGGGCTTGGTTGATTCCTAGTCACCATCACTGATTGACCAACAACTGGATCCAAACTTCTGCTTAAGAGCATCCACACCTGGTGCAGCTCCTCCTCCCTTTACATCAGTCTGTGCTGACAGTTGTGCTTCCATCTCCCCATCTTTGTCTCTGAGCATCAGGACCTTCATCCTTAAACAGCTCTCCTTTGCTCTGAGTTAGTCAGTTCATCATCTTTCATCTTATTTTTACATTCCACCAATCCTGTACTAATGAAAAAGCAGCATGTACTTTCCAAACCTCTTCTGTTTCTTCTTGATTTCCGGAACAAATCTGATTCCTGGATTTAGTTCTTCATGTAGTTAATTAAATTCTTCACCTTTGGGTAAGAAAT
>NW_011373503.1:0-1164 GCF_000754665.1 Bison bison bison
GGATAAGGCTACCTACACTATGGAGAAGGCAATGGCACCCCACTGCAGTACTCTTGCCCAGAAAATCCCATGGATGGAGGAGCCTGGTAGGCTCCAGTCCATGGGGTTGCTAAGAGTCAGACATGACTGAGCGACTTCACTTTCATTTTTCACTTTCATACATTGGAGAAGGAAATAGCAACCCACTCCATTTTTCTTGCCTGGAGAATCCCAGGGACGGGGGAGCCTGGTGGGCTGCCATCCATGGGGTCGCACAGAGTTGGACGTGACTGAAGCGACTTAGCAGCAGGAGCAGCAGCACCTACACTATTGAGGACAGTTTTCCCTAGTTAAGTGAATTGATTGTAGATGTTACCTCATCTACAAAACACTGTTATAGCAATACCCTGTTATAGTTTTCAATTAAATAACTGGTCACTATCGCCTAGTCAAGTTGACATACAAAGCTAACACAGAAAGATAAAAGTAGGAGCACCCATGAACCAGAGTCAAGGCAGACTAGATAGAAGGTTATACAGAAAACCTGTAACTCAGAAACCCCCCAAAACTGAAGGCCTGTGTCAGATGACTAGATAAAATCATAGGTCCTAAGAATTTCCTAATTTTGAGACAAATTGCCAGATGAGGCTTGCTATTTTGTAAATTTTATAAAATTAGTGTGATATAACAACAACAGCAGAACACCCTGCAGTGGGAACCTAAAGACATGGAGGAATCTTACTACTGAGACAAGGTGAACCTGAGTCCCCCAAATCATCTAAGCTTTTCTATAAAATTGGCAAGTTTAATTAGAACCCAGAGAATATTTGCAAAGAATTAGAATGTGCATTTGCTCTTAAAGCACTGTTTATACTAACCTTGGCTACATATAAAATCACTTGGAGGAATATCAAAAGAACAACAACAGTAAAAACACTGCTGCCTCAATCAAAACTTCAGAAGATTCTAAGTCAATTGAAATGCAACTTAGGCTGCATAATTTTTAAAATTAAAAGTCACTTTGGGTGCTACTAAGGTTATCAATAACCTCAGATATGCAGATGACACCACCCTTATGGCAGAAAGTGAAGAGGAACTAAAAAGTCTCTTGATGGAGGAGAAAGTGGAGAGTGAAAAAGTTGGCTTAAAGCTCAACATTCAGAAAACGAAGATCATGGCATCCGG
>NW_011373504.1:0-1381 GCF_000754665.1 Bison bison bison
CTGGGTGTCACAGGAGAGAGAAAGCAGGCAGATGTCCAAGCTGGTCCCCATTGCCACCCACCTTTCTTCTGCTTGATCTAAACTTCAGTAAAATTCATCAGCTTTCTTGCCCCCTGGAGCTTGGACCCATGAGGAAGTAACAAGATACCTGTGTTAATAATTTTTCTTCCTACTTCCCAGTCCTAGTGGCTGTTAGTAAAAGCAAATACATATGCTTTCCTTACCAAGATAGATGGAGACCACGGCTGCCCACAGCAAACCGGGGCCTGCCATGCTGGCAGTTCTCTCCTTCAGGGAGATAAAAGCCTCTTGTTCTGATCAGAACCTTGGTGACATCCTGGCTTCAGGACAGGAACTGGTTTGTCAGATGGGTCGTTGATTCTCTGTCGTCAACCGTGCAAGCAGTGCCCTCTTCAGGTC
The DNA here is from genome assembly GCF_000754665.1 of Bison bison bison. Lineage (NCBI taxonomy): Eukaryota > Metazoa > Chordata > Mammalia > Artiodactyla > Bovidae > Bison > Bison bison. Next base: position 421 of record NW_011373504.1, read on the forward strand.
ATGGAAATAATTACTGAGGCACAGAAGGAACTTGGTTTAGGCAAGAAATCTGTTCTATAAGGAGTCTGTGACCACTGGAGAGAAGGGATTCAAGGATTCAGTATTAGAGAAGAACTTGGAGGAGATAAAGAACTTGGAGGAGATAAAGTTTTGAGGTGTGCTTATGGGACCAATATGATTTGACCAGCCTGATATATACATGAAAGGGAAATTTGGGTGAGTGGAAAAACCAGAAAAGAAATTCAGGAGACTGAGATGCTTATGGGTTGGTAAGGAGAATAGACTGGAATAGAGGTATATTTTGAGAAGAAGTAGGAATGAGGTTTAAATAATGAGGATGAGCAGATTCAGGGACAGGTGCCGGGAGCCAGCGTGAGGATCTCTGCCCGTGGCAAAGATTATGAGGAAGGAGCCTCGGCATACGCAAAGGCGGGATCGAGGCTCAGGAGTCCCCCTGGAAATTCTCGAGCATCTACCCCCAAAACCAGAGTCTGCCTATATTACTGCTTTGTGCTCTCACCTACACCTCTGACTTTACAGGGGGCTGTCCCCTACCACCTCGCTCTGAAAAAGAGTTAACTTACAGCTCCAGTTAATAATATTTCCTGGGCATGACAGGAGTGTTTCAACCTACAAACTCCTCTGAAGGTTCTTCAGCCTGCCTGACAGGTTTGTCCGGCCACATGTGATTGTTCACAGCCTCCCAGCCGTGAGAGGCACGAGATGCTTTAAACCTTTTAAAAACAGATTTTTTTGAGAAGTTAGAAAATTTTTACTATAGTATTAGTGGGCTAGTTAGGAATTATACCGGTAGAGGGTTTTATTGTTGAGCCAAAATTTGCTGCTACATCTCCATATCCCTTGCGCCTTATACACATTAATGAATATAACTAACATATAAGAGAAATAAGTATTAACCTTTGATATTAATCACATTAGACCTTAGGCTAAGCAAATTCTT
>NW_011373505.1:0-4369 GCF_000754665.1 Bison bison bison
GGGAAGCCTGGTGGGCTGCCGTCTATGGGGTCACACAGAGTTGGACACGACTGAAGTGAGCAGCAGCAGCAGGACTTTAACTGGGGCTTCCCAGGTGGTGCTAGTGGTAAAGAATCCACCTGCCAATGCAGGAGACCCAAAAGACACAAGTTCAAGCCCTGGGTCAGGAAGATCCCTTGGAATAGGAAATGGCACCTCATCCCAGTATTCTTGCCTGGAAAATTCCATGGACAGAGGAGCCTAGTGGGCTCAGCAAAGAGTCAGACAAGAGTGAGTGACTGAGAACACACACACACACACACGACTTTAACCCTATATACTCCCCCTTCTCAGAGATATTTGCTTGTATTGCCTTATCTCTAATTGTGAATGCAAAGGTTTGTTTCTGGTCCTGGAGTTTTAATCACTAATGAGCTGATGTAAACTGTGGGGGGGAGACTGACTGCCCAGGTGTCTTCTCTTAAGGTTGTACAGACAGTCCGTGGCTTAAGATGCTTTGGCTTAGCAACTTTTTGGCTTTACAGTGATGCAAAAGTGATAGACGTTCAGTGGACACCATATTTAAAATTTTGTATTTGGGTTTTTTTGGGAGGGGTGGCTAGCCATGTGCAGTAGGATACTCATTTATGGTGCTGGGCAGCCAGTGAGCCACAGCTCCCAGTCAGCCACTCGGTCACAAGAGTACAGGCCAAATACACTTAAAACCATCAGTACCCAGACAGCCATTCTGGTTTCACATTCAGTGTGCTTGTATACATGCTAAGTTGAGTCAGTCGTGTTCAACTCTGTGCAACCCCATGAAATGTAGCCCACTAGGCTCCTCTGTCTATGGAACTCTCCAGGCAAGAATACTGCAGTGGGTTGCCATTCCCTTCTCCAGGTGTAGTAGTCAATAAATTACATGAACTAGTCAATGCTTTCTTCTAAAATAGGCTTTGTGGTAGATGATTTTGCCCAACTGTAGGTTCATGTGAGGGCTTCCCTGGTGGCTCAGTGATAAAGAATACTTCTATCAATGCAGGAGACTCAGGTTTAATCCCTGGGTCAGGAAGATCCCATGGAGGAGGGCATGGCAACCCACTCCAGTATTCTTGCCTGAAGAATCCCATGGACACAGGAGCCTGCTGAGCTACAGTCTATGGGGTCGCAAAACAGCTGGACATGACTGAGCGACTAAACAACAGTAAGGAGCATCAGGGTTCATGTAAGCGTTCTGAGCACGTTAAGGTAGACTGGGCTAAGCTAGGATGTTTGGTAGGTTAAGTGTATTATGTGCATTTTTAATTTATGATACTTTTGACTTATGATGGATTAATTGGGATATAGCCCCAACAGAAGTTAAAGATCTACATTTTACAAGTCTGTATATATTCTCAGTTTATGCCTATGACCAGCTCCCAAATTTTTCTGTAACTCCAAGTTTTGAGGTCAAGTGCATGTTTATGTCCACACCGGCCTTGATTGGGCTCACACACACACACATGTGAGAAAGAACAGGTACGTGGAAAAACATGGGGTGTACTTGCTAGGGAAAGAAATGCATGCAATTCGTTAAGAATAAGTTACTAAACTCACTTTCTATGCAGTTCTTTATCTCTTTCATAATGCGTCTCTCTTGTCAGACTAAACCTGGAGCTTTTTTTTTTTTTTTTTTGGTTTGTTTGTTGTTTTTTTTTTTTTTCCAGTTTGACAAATGGATGGACACTCAGAGGAGAAGAATCCTGACAGTCCTGTTAGAACACTGCTCCCTGTCATAGCAAACGTTCTGCTGTCGAAAGCTTCAGGAGAAAATTCCAGCAGAAGCTCTGGATTTTACTACCAAGCTCCCAAAGGTGTTATCTTTATACATCTTTTCTTTCCTGGACCCCGAAGCCTTTGTCATTGTGCACAGGTACAGATAAAGAAGCAGTGTTTGGTGTTTTGTAAAGACAGCCTAGAAAACACTGAACCTTGAAGAAAAAAAAAGAAAGCACGCATACAAAACCGAGCACCAACAAGACGCTCACCGTGTTTCGTTTGCACAGTTTGGATTGGCCCCATCTCTTTGTGTCTGGCTGTGCACTTAGTGCTCAATGGGGAGAAAAAGTAAGCCATCGCTAAGTGTCCGTAAAATAGTACTAGCCAGTTGGGGAAATACATACACATGTATATAATGGTTCATCATCAGAATAGTCTTATATTGCACAGCAGAGGACCATAGTAAAACTTAAAGTGTAGAGTGCAGGCCATTCATAAATAGAAAAGCATGAAATAAGGTGCTAATGTGATAAATACAGAAGCATGTGAGACTAAAGGAGTTCAGAGTAGGCAAATGTGCTCACAGGTTGGAAAAGCATCTGACCATTATTTTCTTACAAGTAATTCCATGGTGTATTCAAGTATATTTTTTTTCAAGTATATTTTTTAAGATATAAAATTGATAGTCATTTTGTTGACTTCTTTTCATAGTCTAGCTGCTGCTGCTGCTGCTAAGTTGCTTCAGTCATGTTCAACTCTGTGCAACCCCATAGACAGCAGCCCAACAGACTCTCCTGCCCCTGGGATTCTCCAGGCAAGAACACTGGAGTGGGTTGCCATTTCCTTCTCCAATGGATAAAAGTGAAAAGTGAAACTGAAGTCGCTCAGTGAAGTTGCTCAGTCATGTCCGACTCTTAGCGACCCCATGGACTGCAGCCTACAAGGCTCCTCCATCCATGGGATTTTCCAGGCAAGAGTACTGGAGTGGGGTGCCATTGCCTTCTCCATTCATAGTCTAGAAAGACCAGAAATTACCTGTTACTGTGCATTCACAGGGTAACTTTAGTTTTTAAAATTAAGAAAATGAAAAAAAATTAAGAAAATGAATGCAGTAAGATAGATGACGTATTTAATAATTGGTGTTGGGACAACCGGGCAGTATCTGGAAAAAAATTCTAGAAGGATAAAAGATTGATATGAAATTATGGAAAACCATTCCCTACTCAAAAGAGGGAATTCCCTGGTCCAGTGGTTAACTCTCTGCTCTTTCACTGCTGAGGGCAGAAGTTCAATACCTGTTTGGGGAACTAAGATCCTGTAAGCCACCAGGCATGACTAAAGTGGAAAAAAATGTAATTAAAGGAAATCTAGGGAAGGAAGACTTTGTGAGTAATCTATAATATTCAGAGCCTCAAAAGAAAATGTATAACTTAAAATCTTTATTATTTTATATATTTTGTATATATATTATATATGCTTTATAAATAAAGAAAGCAAGATTTTGAGTTGTGATTATAAAAATTAAAATTTTCTCCATAGAGAAGAAAACTGTAAATAAATACAGACAGTAAACAGGAGGGAACTCCCTGGGAGTGGTTAGGACTCAGTGCTTTCACTGATGAGGGCTCAGGTTCAACCCCTGGCGAGGAGACTAAGAACCCACAAGCTGCTGCAGTGTGGCCAAAAAAAATTAAAATAAACAGGGGAAAAAACATATTGCCAGCAAAAGGGTAATTTTCTTATTTTTTAAAGAATGACTATAAATCTACATTAACAAGAAAAAAAAAAGCAAAGCCTAGCAGAAAAATGAGCAAAGGAAGTGAACAAATAGTTCACAGAAAGAAAAGCAGATGTTTCTAAAATAGATAAAATACTTAGCCTCATTTTCATGCCATCGTTTGTGATCAGATAGATTAAGTTTCTTTTTTTCTTTTTTTAGTTTCTTTTTTAATGATAACATTTTATATTATTAGGGGTGAGGGGAAACAAGAACCTTCATATGTTGCACCTTCATAGATAAATTGATGCAAACACTAAGGAGAGCAATTTGGTAGTACTCAATTTTTAAATAAAGATTTCTGGACATTCCCTGGCAATCCAGTGACTTTCACTACCAAGGGTGTGAGTTTGAGCCCTGGTCGGGGAACTGAGATCCTGCATGCCATGAGACATGGCTAAAAACTTTTTAAATTTTTTTAATTAAGAAAAATAAGACTACCTTTGGTCAGTAGTTCCACTTCTTGGAATTTGTCTGATGGGTATACTTCAACACATGCAAAATTAGTTCCAGAAAAACATCTATTTCTGCTTTATTGACTATGCCAAAGCCATTGACTGTGTGGATCACAATAAACTGTGGAAAATTCTGAAAGAGATGGGAATACCAGACCACCTGACTGCCTCTTGAGAAACCTATATGCAGGTCAGGAAGCAACAGTTAGAACTGGACATGGAAAAACAGACTGGTTCCAAAGAGGAAAAGGAGTACATCAAGGCTGTATATTGTCACCCTGCTTATTTAACTTATATGCAGAGTACATCATGAGAAATGCTGGACTGGAAGAAGCACAAGCTGGAATCAAGATTGCCAGGAGAAATATCAATAACCTCAGATATGCAGATGACACCACCC
>NW_011373505.1:5836-7960 GCF_000754665.1 Bison bison bison
AGCTTGTTGATAATGGTTGGTCATCTCTAATTGACAGGGTTCTGGGTATTGTTTTTCTTCAGGTTTCTCAGAATTTTCCATGCTTTTCACAATGAGAATGTTATCATTCCAGGGAGATGTGATACAAAATAGATAATCTTATCATCTATGTGTACCATATGTCAATCTTGGTAGATTTCAGCATTGTATTTTATTTCCCAGAACTGACTGTGAGGCAATTGTTCTTTAGCTAGATTTAAAGTAAACAATAAAGTCACTGCACCAAGATGAGCTTTGAGCTGTTTAAAAATGTGGTGGGGGTTGTCTTACAGTTTTGAAAGAGCTTACCTACCCTCAACTTTCCTCATTCCTGTTTAGTTTTAAACAAACAAAAAGCAGCAAAAATCAAAAACAAAGCAAAATTTTATCTATCCCCAGTGCAGGGGGGAACCCCAACTTAACTACCCAGGTCTAAACCGATCTAAGTCAAAAGAGGAAAAAGATGAGAGTTGAGAAAAACTTTCTCCCCATCCCCTCCTTCCCAAACCCCACATCTTGATTGAATTAATTAACCATATGAGGATTAAGGGCAGTACAGTTTCATTCTGGGTTGCACAAAGTGGTTGTGATCTCTGTTTCTGCCTGCAGTGTTGTATGAGATCCTCTAAGCCTTTTCCTCCATCTAGATCCTGAACCTACTGTTTCTCCTAATTGTGCCCCACTTCTGCTTCCCTCTCCCCTACATGTCTTATCTTCATAAAATAATCCTGGATGTAATAGAAACTCCATACACAATGGATAGAAAGAGGGAGGAAGAGAGACAGATAGATAAAGAGATGGATGGGTAGCGAGTTCCATTACAGAGTGTTCTGCTCCTTTGGGGGGCATTCAAACATTATTTATTATTGAGTTAACCTTGAAAAAGAGGCCAGTTTTCCAAGGATGAAATGAATGTGAAGATTAGCTATCATCTCTGCAATTCATGATAAGAGACATGGAATGCCTAGTCTGAACTTTATATATGGACTTGACTCTAGTTTCTACTAAGACTTATTTAAAACCTGGAATAAATTATTTTAAAAACTATTACACATAATAGGGTCACCTCCACCATTTGCTGGATATGTAGGATTGACCATAATGCTATGAAAATGGAATGTACAGAATACTTTTTTAAAAATGCACTAATTTGGCAGCACCAGGTGTCAGTTGCAGCACGTGGAATCCAGTTCCCTAACCAGGGATCAAACCCTGGCTCCCTGCACTGAAAGCACAGAATCTTAGCCACTAGACCACCAGGAAAGTCCCCAGGACAAATACTTAATGCTCTATTGAATCTTAAAGGCTATTTAGGACACACAAATATAGTATTAGTCATTGTGTTCCCTTAATATATTTAGTTAAATCATAAGAATGGAGGGAAAATAGAAGCATATCATGAAAAAAATAAGCAATGTGCCAACTGGAGTTTCTGTAGCCTTCATACAATGTTCATACGCAGACTCCCAGAGATCCTTCAGTTCAGTTCAGTCACTCAGTCGTGTCTCTTTGTGACCCCATGAATCACAGCATGCCAGGCCTCCCTGTCCATCACCAACTCCCGGAGTTTACCCAAATGCATGTCCATTGAGTTGGTTATGCCATCCAACCATCTCATCCTCTGTTGTCCCCTTCTCCTCCTGCCTTCAATCTTTCCCAACATCAGGGTCTTTTCAAATGAGTCAGCTCTTCGCATCAGGTGGCCAAAGTAATGGAGTTTCAGCTTCAACATCAGTCCCTCCAATAAACACCCAGGACTGATCTCCTTTAGGATGGACTGGTTGGATCTCCTTGCTGTCCAAGGGACTTTTAAGAGTCTTCTCCAACACCACAGTTCAAAAGCATCAATTATTCAGTGCTCAGCTTTCTTTACAGTCCAACTCTCACATCCATACATGACTACTGGAAAAACCATAGCCTTAGCTGGATGGACCTTTGTTGGCAAAGTAATGTCTCTGCTTTTTAATATGCTGTCTAAGTTGATCATAACTTTCCTTCGAAGGAGTAAGCATCTTTTAATTTCATGGCTTCAATCATCATCTGCAGTGATTTTGGAGCCCAGAAAAATAAAATCAGCCACTGTTTCCACTGTTTCTCCATCTATTT
>NW_011373506.1:0-917 GCF_000754665.1 Bison bison bison
AGCCCCTTCCAACTGGTCCCCACTCCTCTTCAGCTCGGTCCCCCACCCTTCCTCTCTGTCCCACTTCCCCTGCATTCCCCCTCTTCCACTTGGTTCCACTTCCCCTTTCACTTGTTCCCCTCTTCCACTCACTTCCCCCCACCCCTTCCCCTCAGTCCCCTCTCCCCTTTGGTTCCCCTCCTGCTGGGTAACCCCTCCTTCAGGTCTGTTCCTCCCACCCCTTCCTCTCCGTTTCCCCACTCCTTCCTCCTGGTCCTTGCTGTCAGCCCCCATCGCAGTCTCTGCATCTGCGCACTGAGCCCCCTCCTCTTCCCCTTGATTTCCCCCACCCCCTACAATTAGTCCCTCATTCCCCCTGCAGTGGGTCCCCTATTCCTTTCTGGTCAGTTGCCCCCTCCCTTTCCGCTTGGTCGCCCCTCCATCCTCCCTCTCTTTCTGCTGTTCCCCCCAACTCTTCCTCCCCTTCCTCTTGGTCCCCAGCCCCTCCTGCTCGGTCCCCCTCCCCTTCCTCTCGGTCCCCCCACCCTTTGACTTGATCCTGCCACCCTTCATCCCCATCCCCTTCTCTGCACCCCACCCTGTCATCCTTTCCACTCTGTCTCCCTTGCCATTTCAATCCGTTCCTCCTTCCCCTTCTGTGCCCTCTTCCCCTCCATCGGTTCACCCCCACCCCCTTGCACTTGGTCCCCCTACTCTTTCTCTCAGTTCCCATCCCCTTTTCTGCATCTTCCACCCTTTCCACTCCGCCCCTCTTCCCCTTGGTTCCTCCTGCCCCTTCCTCTCCATCCCCCCACCCTTCCTCTCCTTCCTCATCCCATTCTCTGCATCTCCCACCCCTTCCTCTCGGTCCTTTCTCTCCATCCCCATCCCCTTCTTTGCATACCCCTCACACTTTCCACTCAGTCCCTCCTTCCCCT
>NW_011373507.1:0-899 GCF_000754665.1 Bison bison bison
TGCTTATTCTGGCTCAGAAGACCACGTGGTACATAGCTAAATGAGTTTCCCAGTCCATATGAAGACTGCTGCTACTGCTAAGTCGCTTCAGTCGTGTACGACTCTGTGTGACCCCATAGACGGCAGCCACCAGGCCTCCCCCGTCCCTGGGATTCTCCAGGCAAGAACACTGGAGTGGGTTGCCATTTCCTTCTCCAATGCATGAAAGTGAAAAGTGAAAGTGAAGTCGCTCAGTCGTTCCCGACTCTTAGCGACCCCATGGACTGCAGCCTACCAGGCTCCTCCGTCCATGGGATTTTCCAGGCAAGAGTACTGGAGTGGGGTGCCATTGCCTTCTCCGATATGAAGACTGATTGAGAACAATTAGATATTAGAATTGACTGAAGGACAAAAGCCATGAATTCCTGTTATTGAGATAATAATCGATTTCTACACAATTACCTCTTTGGATGACCCCACTTTATTTGTTAGTAGAAAATCAAAAGGGACCAAATCATCAAGAAAGAGAAAAACCAAAACAAGAATAAATGAGCCTGCATCTCTTTTTCCAGAGCCAGCAACTCTACTTGTAACATGTCTATTTCCTTCTTAAACCTCTGTATATCCTTCTCTAATCCTTCATTTACATACATTTCAGATGCGCCATGACTATTAGGTGGAGAAGAATTCCCATTTTCTAATTCGGGTTCCATGCTTTTATTGTCACTAGCACTGCAATTATCCGCATGCAGTGGCTTCTGGAACCAGTCCTGTATTGCTTTATTCTTCAGATCAGTATTTTAACAACAGCAAGGGGAACGTGAATTTTTATTTGAATTATATGTTTCACCTTACCAGAGTAGACAAGCCACAGACTAGACTGACATGCCTGTCCCGTGTCTAATTTCTGATTAGTGGGA
>NW_011373508.1:0-897 GCF_000754665.1 Bison bison bison
GTCATTCACTGGTCACGTGGCTGATCATACACTGATCTCGTAACTCCACATGCACTGAATACCTGGATGATCATACAGTGATCACGTGACTGTGCATGCACTGATCACTGGCTCGATCATTCACTGATAACTGGCTATCATACACTGATCACGTGACTGAACATGGACTCTTCACCTGCCTGATCTTGCACTGATCACGTGGCGATCATGCACTGATCACATGGCTGACCATACACTGATCACATGACTTATCATGCACTGATCACCTGCCTGATGATGCACTGACCACATAGCTGATCATGCACTGATCATGAAGCTGATCATACACTGGTCAAGAAGCTGAGCTTACACTGATCACGTGACTGTGCATTCACTGCTCACGTGGCTGATAATGCACTGATAACGTGGCTGATCATGCACTGGTCACGAAGCTGAGCTTACACTGATCATGTGACTGTGCATGCCCTGATCACGTGGCTGATCATGCACTGATCACGCACTGATCATGTGGCTGATCATGCCCTGATACCCTGGTTATCATACACTGATCATGTGCCTGATCATGCACTGATCACTAGGCTGATCATGCACTGGTCACGAAGCTGTGCTTACACTGATCACGTGGCTGTGCATGCTCTGATCACGTGGCTGATCATGCACTGATAACGTGGCTGATCATGCCCTGATACCTTGTTTATCATACACTGATCACGAGACTGTGCATGCACTGATCACGTGGCTCATCATGCACTGATAACTGGCTATCATACACTGATCACGTGACTGATCATGGACTCTTCACCTGCCTGATCTTGCACTGATCACGTGGTGATCATGCACTGATCACATGGCTGACCATACACTGATCACATGACTTATCATGCACTGATCACCTGC
>NW_011373509.1:0-668 GCF_000754665.1 Bison bison bison
AATTTATTTTTGTATAGGGTATAAGAGGGTGTTATAATTTCACTGATTTACATGTAACTGTCCAGTTTTCCCAACACCGCTTATTAAGGAGAATGCATTTCTCCAATGAATATTCTTAGTTCCTTCCTTATAGATTAATTATAGGAATGTAGGTTAATTTCTGGGCTCTCTTTCGTGTTCCATTGTTTGTATCAGTATGCCACTGTTTTGATTACTGTAGGTTTGTAATATAGTCTGAAGTCTAGAGGGGTAATATTTCCAGCTTTCTTCTTTACTACATTAATCTTTGGCAATTCTGTGACTCTTATTTGTTCCGATTTTGTGAAAAATGTCCTGGGTATAGAAAGCGCATGAAATATGTAGATTGCTTTACCCGCTATGGCCATTTAACAATATTAATTCTTATAATTTATGAGATTTCTTTCCATCTTTTTAAATCACCCTCAGTTTTAATTAACAATGTTCTGTAGTTTTTAACATAAAGGACTTTCACCTCCTTGGTTAAGTTTATTACTAGGTATTTTATTTTGTTGATGCAATTTTAAATGAGATTTTTTTTCCTTTTTCTGATATTTCCTTATCAGAAATAGACTATTGTAAAAAAATGCAATTGATTTAGGTTTATTGTATCCTGAAACCTCACTGAATCCATTGTTAGTTCAAATAGA
>NW_011373510.1:0-1225 GCF_000754665.1 Bison bison bison
GCGACTTAGCAGGCATGCAGGTGACATCTGAAAGATGTCAGTTATAAGAAAGTACAGGGCTAGAATTTTCAGCCAGTTTTAACTGGGCACTTTTATTTTAAGACAGTTTTGGCTTTTTATTTTTGACACAGGAAATAATTTAATACCCTAAAAACCCCCTTGGTTTTGGCTGATATTTTTTGTTACTAAATGGTTGAATTTTGTTGTTAACTGCTGCATAAGAGGCAGAACCAACACTTGTTCTATCGAACTGTCATATGGTGAATCTTCACTGTGTGTGGTAGTGTCATTGGACACAATTTTGACTGCATATATGTAAATGTAGAGTAAATGTAGTGAGATTTTCTTTCTTCCGAAATGAAGCTCAGAGGCAAAAAATTACAATGCAAATTTAACGATCTTAAAATCTCTCATGTAAGCGACTAGTTTTTCAAAACAGAACCACCGTATTGTTGGGAAATACTATCACTCAATGCATTTGCCATATATTTGTGGACTATTATTTAAAATGTTAATGAAGTAAATGATACAAATGAATAGAATTTTAGATTTAAAATTAAATGAGATTTTTATTCCTAGAGTAGTGCTGTCTTGAAGTTTACTTTCTGTGTATTTATGACTAACTCCATTATTAAACATTTAGCCCGTTTTTGTACTTTGTTTTTCAAACTTTTGAAACGTAAATTTTTATCAACATTCCAGAAGCAAGGTCTGTCTTATCTGTAAGGGGAGTGTGAGAATTACATAAAAGAAGCTTTATAAATTGTTTAGTAGGATATCTGGAATTTATTAAGCACTCTATAAACACTCATTCCTCTTTTTACTTCTGTTCCCATGAAAAGTTACAAATTGATTTTGATACAAACCATGTTGGGAACTCAACAGCCTTGGATGCTCCTTGGAGAGGCAGCTGTTTTGAATTCCTGCAAGTTTGTTCTGAGCAAGATATGGACCTCTTAACCATTTTTTTAAAGTGCTCAATCAAAGGTTGTGTAAGTCAGGAAAATTAAACTGTTTGTAAAATTAGAGACATTGAAGAAGCTCCCTACATTAAGAGGTTTTTCTTGGTTTGGGGAATTATTGAGAAAAAAACTGGGTCAACCCAGATTCTTATGGCAGAATTCAGATTCTTAGAAAACAGAACGCCTCAGTTTCTCAAATCTTTTTAAAGGCAAGGGGAGATATTTACCTCACAGGGTAGTTATGAGGCCTAATGAGGTATGTC
>NW_011373511.1:0-991 GCF_000754665.1 Bison bison bison
AGAGTGATAAAGATATACTATGTGCCCTGTTCAGCAAAAGAAACTGTGCTTGGTCTGCTTCCTAGAGAACCTTGAAGAGGTAATTGCATTTTCTAGAGCCACACACCAAGAAAAGACAGCAGCTCCCATCAGTTCAACAACTGTTGTGACCACATCTTTATTTAGTCTTTGTGATCCACTGTCAAGAATCAAATCCAATCCCACCACCACCACCCCAGACTTTTTGACCATCCAGACTGGACTATTAAACTGGTAGCTTGTGGACATTTAATCGTCTGCATTTGCACTTAGATGAAGAGAATGATTCCTTTATACCTTCCTGGTAATTAATTCTACTTCAATAGCAGCATTCAGGAAGTGCAGGGAGCTCCCAGGAATAAAAAGAATTGCAGGGGTTCCAGCAAAGCTTAAAATGTGGATGCTCATCTAGAGTCAGTGCCCCTTCATGGGGCTGATATTTAAGAATGTACATTCCAGTTAAGGAGTTTGACAAAGAAATCTCAAGTATAGTCAGATCCAATAGGTCACACACACATAAATGGTGATGTAGGGTATTCAACTAAAAGTCATATTTGCCCCGAATCCTAACAGAGGGGTTCATTTACCATGACTTAAGCCTTGAGATCTTTCTAAAGCTATTGAGAGATGGGGTTTAGACCTATTCTTCCTTCAGTCTGAACAGGACTAAATCTGTATACAGGGACTCCCTCAAGCTTGAACTCAACCTCAGAAGGCAGTAACAAAGGCAGAAGCAGAGTATCTCTGTCTCTGTATTCACTGTCATAGTGTAAAAAAATAATAATAATACCGCTGCCTTTTGAGGCCTCTTATTTCTATATTCCATTTTAAAATGGGACATACATTTCTGAAAAATATTGCTGTAACCTTTGTTGAAAGTGTTAGTGTCAGTCGTGTCTGACTCTTTGCAACCTCAATGGACTGTAGCCCGCGAGGCTCCTCTGTCCATGGGATTCTCCAGGCAAGAATACTG
>NW_011373512.1:0-981 GCF_000754665.1 Bison bison bison
GACTGAGCGATTTCACTTTCACTTTTCACTTTCATGCATTGGAGAAGGAAATGGCAACACACTCCAGTGTTCTTGCCTGGAGAATCACAGGGACAGAGGAGCCTGGTGGGCTGCTGTCTATGGGGTCACACAGAGTTGGACATGACTGAAGTGACTTAGCAGCAGCAGCAGCAATGGATGTTGGCAATTTGATCTCTGGTTCCTCTGCCTTTTCTAAACTCAGTTTGTACATCTGAAATTTTTTGGTTCATGTACTGTTGAAGCCTATCTTGAAGGATTTTGAGCATTACCTCACTAGCATGTGAAATGAGCACAATTGTATGGTAGTTTGAAGATTCTTTGGCTTTGCATTTCATTGGGGTTATAATGAAGATGATTTCCATTTTCCAGTTTTATCTGTCTCCAAGGGAAACAGAGACTCTTGGAGGACACAAACAAAACCTTGTGTGATCAGGACCCAGGGAAAAGGACAAGTGACCACACAGGAGACTGAGCTAGACCTGCCTGTGAGTGTTTCACTCCTGCAGAGCTGTGGTCGGCAGTGGCCTGCTGCAGGGACAGGAGCACTGGCAGCAGTAGTCCTGAGAGGCGTATTGGTATAAGGCCTTTTGCAGATGCCAGTAACCCTATCACAGAGTCATAGACTCCAAGACTGGGTCAGTTCAGTTCAGTTCAGCTCAGTGATTCAGTCGTGTCCGACTTTTTGCAACTCCATGGACTGCAGCACACCAGGCCTCCCTGTCCATCATCAACTCCCAGAGTTTACTCAAACTCATGTCCATTGAGTCGGTGATGCCCTCCAACTATCTCATTCTCTGTCATCACCTTCTCTCACCTTCAATCTTTCTCAGCATCAGGGTCTTTTCCAATGAGTCAGTTCTTTGCATCAGGTGGCCAAAGTATTGGAGTTTCAGCTTCAGCATCAGTCCTTCCAATGAATATTTGGGACTGATTTCCTTTAAGATGGAATGGTTGGATCTC
>NW_011373512.1:4809-5535 GCF_000754665.1 Bison bison bison
CCGATCTGCTGCAGTCACCATCTGCAGTGATTTTGGAGCTCAAGAAAATAAAATCTGTTACTGTTTCCACTTTTTCCCCATCTATTTGCCATGAAGTGATGGGACCAGAAGCCATAGTCTTAGTTTTTTGAATGCTGAGTTTCAAGTTAGCCTTTTCACTCTCCTCTTTCACCTTCATCAAGAGGCTCTTTAGTTCCTCTTTGCTTCCTGCCATTAGGGTGGTATCATCTGCATATCTGTGGTTGTAGATATTTCTCCTGGAACTCTTGATTCCAGCCTGTGATTCATCCAGCCTGGCATTTTTCATGATGTACTCTGCATAGAAGTTAAATAAACAAGGTGAAAATATACAGACTCCCTTGCAGACTCCCTTTCCAATTTTGAAACAATCAGTAGTTCCATGTAAGGCTCTAACTGTTGCCTCTTGCCCTGCATACAGGTATCTCAGCAGACAGGTAAGGTAGTCTGGGATTTCCATCTTGTGAAGAATTTTCCACAGTATGTTGTAATCCATACAGTCAAAAGCTTTAGTGTAGTCAATGAAGCAGAAGTAGATGTTTTTCTGGAATTCTCATGTTTTATTTCTGTGACTTTCACTTTTCACTTTCATGCATTGGAGAAGGAAATGGCAACACACTCCAGTGTTCTTGCCTGGAGAATCCCAGGGATGGCGGAGCCTGGTAGGCTGCCATCTATGGGGTCGCACAGAGTCAGACAGGACTGAAG
>NW_011373513.1:0-913 GCF_000754665.1 Bison bison bison
AGTTTTCTATATATAGGTCTTTAGTTTCTTTAGGTAGATATATTACTAAGTATTTTATTCTTTTCATTGCAATGGTGAATGGAATGGTTTCCTTAATTTCTCTATTTTCTCATTATTAGTGTACAGGAATGCAAGGGATTTCTATGTGTTGATTTTTTATCCTGCAACTTTACTATATTCACTGATTAGTTCTAGTAAGTTTCTGGTGGAGTCTTTAGGGTTTTCTATGTAGATGATCATGTCATCTGAAAACAGTGAGAGTTTTACTTCTTCTTTTCCAATTTGGATTCCTTTTATTTCTTCTTCTGCTCTCATGCTTCTGCTAAAATGAAAATTAAAGGAGTAATAGAGGATTTAAGAATTAAAAAAAAAGTTAAAGAAAAAAGAAAAAAGAAAAGAATGGTCATAAAAATTGTAAAAATATATCTAGGACTTTCTCTGGTGTTGTTGTGGGCAGTGTGGGGTCAGTTCATTTCGGATAGTTTCTTGGTCTGGCTTATATTTCTCGAGATCTATAGGCCCCTTCCTATGTAGATGGTACTAACTACAGGGTTTTAATCTATTGCACCTGTCACTTCCAAGGCAGTTTCCTCGGGTTTAGCTTCTGTTTGCTGGTCTCCTCAGTGTCTGATTTCTGCCCTGACACAAGGGGGCAGTGGTGGACGCTTTTTTAGGCTCACTTGTTCAGTCGCGCTGTGGGGAGGGAGGGACGCTGCAAACAAATAACACTGGCGTGTGCTTGTAGTGTCTTAGCCACACTGGGCCTTCCCCTGCTCACAGTACATGCACCCTCCCTGCCCACACAGCTCAGTCTCTAGGGTACTCCGCCGGGAGCCATCCGAGTCTGGCCCTGGGCCGCATGCATCTCCCAGGTCCAAGCCACTCAGGTTCAGGCACTCAGGTAGTCCTCAGA
>NW_011373514.1:0-777 GCF_000754665.1 Bison bison bison
GAGATTTGAGTCATAACGGGATACTAGAGTTGACTCTTTTGGAAGTGAAATCATGCCCAGTGATGCCAAGTGGCTGCAGGATGGTGAAATGCTAAGAAATTAAAGGGTGAAAGGCCAAGTTGTGTGGGATGGGCCTTCCGTGTAGATATTGAGGTCACCTAGAATGAGGACAGGACTTGAAGTGTCAAGGAAGCCTGTTGAGTTGGCCCTTTAAGTATGGGGAAGAGTGAGAATAATACCCATATCTACTCACCACTCTCAGTCCCAACTCCTTGGTTGGTAGTCAGCACTAGGGAGGACTGTAGGGGAAGCAATTAGATCAGTAAAAAACCTGGCGTCAGGGAAGGGCAGGAAGTGAAGGGAAGGTTTTGAATCAATCTACTCAACTGCTCACTATCTGGTTCATTTGTTGATCTTCAAGTTGAGTGGGAAAAGCACAGGTAAACTCTTCCAAGGACACGTGGTACTATTTTGGCCCTGTGAAGTCCTGGAAGGGATGAGCTCTGTATTTTCTGCTGGCTTTAGTATCTGTGAGTCCTTGATATAACTGCTAGGGTCTGCCTGAGATGTCACAGTTATTGTCCAACGGCTTGTCTGAAGAAAGGATCTATAAGGAAGGAACCTGAAGCTTGCTTGTTAAAAGTGCAAAAATACAAACCAAGAAAACTGAGTGCAGACATCTCAGTGCATCTTTGTATCAGAGGAAGAATCCTAAAATTTTAGAATAAGCCAGTCTAGTCAAGCTATGGTTTGTCCAGTAGTCATGTATGGATATGA
>NW_011373515.1:0-948 GCF_000754665.1 Bison bison bison
GGGACTGTGCACACACTGAGCCCCCCGGATCAGCTCCTCCAGCTTCCGGGCCCAGAGCCCCCTCGACCACAGACACATCCTTGAGTTGCAGGTCATTGACAGGGTCGAGGGTGGGGGGCCCTGTGGGGTGCACCTGAGCCAGTCGTAGCAGTTCCTGGACAGCAGTGGTCACGGCCGCAGAGGGCGGATCCTTCCTGAGGATGGAGCTGGTCTTAGACCTGGGGCAGGGGCTTTTCTTCCTGCAGAGCCCCTCTCAGCCTGGGGAAGCCTCCCCGACCTCACCTTGCCACCCCGCCTTATGTAGTCCTGCCGCAGCATCTCTGACTTGAATTTTGGTTGCTGCCGCTTGCTGAAGTCCTCCAAGATCTTGTCCCCATTCAGCTGGAGTACCTTGGTGGTGATGGCGGCCACATCTCCTGGCTGGAGCTTGGCCACAGTGTGGTCACAGGGCCCTGAGAAGAGGGGAGAGCAGGGTCAGACCGGGCACCTCAGCCGTGCTGTTGGCGAAAGCCTGGGCATCCGTCCACTCTCACCTTCAGGCAGGAACAGCTTGAATCCCATGAGGTCGTCTGGGTAGGGCACATCTGGGGAGGCTGGCCCCCTCTCCCGTGGTTCCTCAGACACGGGTTTGTCACACAAGACCAGGGCTGTGAATACTCTGCTGGTGGAGTTCGAAGAGACCTAGAGGATGTGGGGAGGCCAGGACAGGGCAGTGTGAGGAGTGGACATCCAAGAAGAGACAGATCTGCCAGTTCAGTCAGGGAGCATGGGGCGGCCATATAGACTGGTAACCAAGTCAAGCAATCGGAGCAGACTTCGGGGGCAGGGCCTGGGGAGAGGACAAGGAGACGAGCATGAAGTGGTGGGGATGGGAAGGAAAGGAGGGCTAGAGGGAAAAATGAGAGCACTGCTGAGTACAAATGGCTCCTCGCCAAGTGGGGAAGATGG
>NW_011373516.1:0-998 GCF_000754665.1 Bison bison bison
AACCTGGCGGGGGGGGGGGCGAGTAGTGCAAGCTGAGAGACCCCTCTCCCAGAGGCTCTGCAGGAAAGGCTCCTGCAGGCCCTTGCCCCACACACGGCTCTGACCCACCTCCTTGGCCTGCGGATTCCCTGACATCTGTGCCCTCGTGTCTCCTCCAAGGCCCCTAGGCCCTGAGATTCCCCTGGCCCCTCCTGCAAGGCTCCCCCCTGGCCAGGGGACTCCTGGGCAGCCTCAGCCCCTCTCCCTCTCCATGTCCACACCCACCGGTTTCCAGAGGCCGTGGCTTCGGCCTTGGGTGTGTCTCTGTGGTTACTGCCCTGATCTGGGCTTCCTTTGTTCCCCACCGAGATGCTGCACCAGCCCCTTCCTGGTCGCCTGCTGCTGGCTTCCCTCCACAATGCAGCCAGAATTCTTGTTCTGGATAGGGGGCACAGTCGGAGGTCCTCAGCCCCCGACTCTGAGGCCTGGTCTTACTGGCATCCTGGGCTTCTGCTGTCCTGTCCCAGAGGATCTTGCTCTTCCTACCCTTCCCACAGCTTGTCCAGGTGTTCTCTCCACCTGTGAAACCATCCTAAAGCATCCTCCAGCTTCAGTATCTACCCCTCTGAAAGTTTTGGCAGGCTTCTAGCAGTGAGATGTGCTTTCTAGTTTGCCCTTAGAGATTTTTCCCATCTCTGGTCTTTACTACCCGTGCCTGGCCCTTTGAGGCAGCATTTGAGCTTGCTGCCAGAGGTTGAGGTCCGGCCTTTGAGTGACCTTGGCCTGTGTCTTCCCCGCAGGTGATCCAGATGCAGTGTAACCTGGAAAGGAGCGAGGACCAGGCGCGCTGGCACGTGAGCTTGGGGGGGGGGGCGTGCTGCCAGCAGAGATGCTGATGCGGGAGGAGAGGGACCGGGCCAACCCGAGCCCACCACACCCTCCTGCCTCCACCTCCTCAGCTCACTCTGCTCCTGGTGCTGGAGGACCGGCTTCATCGGCAGCTCACCTACGACCTGCTC
>NW_011373517.1:0-695 GCF_000754665.1 Bison bison bison
TACTAAACAAGTACACCTGCTGTACCACATGTTGGAGGGGTTCTCTCTGAGACAGTCTCACGGGGGAGGTGGGGGCAGGGTGGGCGCTGTCTGCGCACAGAGGAGAGGCGAGGCTCACAGAGGGAGGCCTGAGCCCCAGTTCTATTCTGTTTTCACAGTGACCACTGGGGAGTTTCTCATAAATCATGACACCTGCATACACGACCGCCAGAAACATCATGATTCCACATGGTCACACAGCTCGGGCCCGAGGATCTGAGGGTGAGCAAACACCACTCGACTTGTCTGACCACCGGTATCACTGTCACACATCCCTTCAAGGAGCAGAACCTCAGAAAACTAGAGATGGCCAGGCAAGCTGCCTCAGCAGAGCCCACACAGCATGCTCCCATCTCTCCGAGAGAACGGGCTCCACAGACGTCACCAGACTCGCCTGAGTGAATCACAAGGAAATTTCAGCATCATCAGGAACACATTCGACAGGCAGGTGGGGGGTGGGGGGGGGAATGAACCGGGACACTGGGGTTGACATATATACAGTACTGATACTACGCATAAAGTCAATGAGTAAGGACCTAGTGTACAGCACAGGGAAGTCTACTCAGTGCTCTGTGGTGAAGTAAATGGGCAGGAAATCTAAAAGAGAGGGAGATACATAGATAGATAGATATATGACTGATTCACTTTGCTGTACA
>NW_011373518.1:0-1654 GCF_000754665.1 Bison bison bison
AAAATTCCATGGATGGAGGAACCTGGCAGGCTACTGTCCATGAGGTTGCAAAGAGTCGGACACGACTGAGCAACTTCACTTCACTTCACTGGCATTTAAGAAATGAGTAGTGAAAGAGAAGTTCATGGAGGAAACTGGGAAAAAGAAACCAGAGAGTTAATGGGTGTCATAGAAGGCAAGGAAAGAGTTTCATGAAGCCAAAGTGGTCAGCAGAGTTAAGTGCTGCAGGGAGAGAGTAAGATAAGGACTGAAAAGTGATCACTGGCTTTAGCAACAATGAGTGTCAGTGACCTTTGCAAGGGCTGCTTCAGTAAAATGCTGTGGACAGAATCCAGAATGCAGTGATTAAGGAGTGCATGAGAGAAGAGCAAGTGGGAACAGCAAGTGCAGGCCACATGTTTCCAAAGGGGCAGATTTGGGGCTAGAGGGAGGCTTGTCTTTTGTTCATTTATAACCAAATTGAGGGTATTGAGTATCTTTTAGAATTTTTGTGTCATTTTCTGATTTCTTACCATTAAAAAAAAGAACAAATAAACCAAGGAATTCACATCTGGTAAGAGTAGAGTTTCACAGGTTTCCAGTGCTTCTTTCGATATTAATAAATGATGAATTGTGGTTTTAAATCCCTGCAGTTCTATATCTTTCCTCAGCTTTGCTTAAGGTGTCTATCTACCCAGAATCCACAATGCCTCAGGCAGTACTAAATTAGCACTATAGGTGCATTCAGGCCAGACAGGCTGGGAATGAGAGAGGCAATAAGGCTGGCTTTAGACCCTTGATTGAAGAGCCAGCTTTGTAATACCCAGCTTAGTAATTATGAAGGCTTTATGTTTGCATGTGTGAACCTTAGTTAAGCTTTGTCATAGGTTTTCCAAAACAGCTGGGGCTTTTGGTCTATGAAGACATTAATTTGCGTCTCCAGGGGCTATGCATAAATCAAACTGGGAAAGAGGGGAGGAGGAGTGAATTTCTTTGTGTGAATCCCAGCTCCCTGTTAACTGTTTAATTGAGGAGAAGGAAAGAGTCCTATGACAATTACTGAATTAGGGATGCATTATTATCTTCTGCTTGATGTATTCTTGCTTGGTGTATTTATGCTAAGAAAGGCAGTAAACCCTCTCTCCCCTAAGAAGGCCTTGCTTTGTTGACCTTAAACAGAAACGTAGACTCAGATTTCACAGTTCCTGTTGTTTCAAAGGGAGGCTTAATGTTGGTGGTGATGGTTGTTAATTTAAACTTTGGTCTTCTTTTCTTACCATCTGCTGTGTAGTGGCCTTTCAGTCACAGTTCAGGGATAACAGCAAGGATCCCACCTGGGGAAAGCAGAGTAATGACATGGGCCTTTGGAAACTCTGCTCTTTCTTCCCCTCTGGCCACAGAGAAGGTTATTGGGAAACCTCGTCATCATAGAAGCAACTGTCATTTTGGAGTGAATTAACGATGGGAAGTTAGCCCCGACCTAAATTCTTCTGACCTTTTGAAATATCAGCATAAATGATGCTGTGGTGAGCCAAGCCTTCCCCTCCCCCACTATTTTGGGTTCATCTTTCAGCCACTGCGTGAATCTAACTGAAGAGTCAAAATGTAGAAAAGAGAGGTTCTTCATAGTTTTCTTGTTTTCAGATGCACTGCCTTTTTAGCCTGATAAAGAAAT
>NW_011373518.1:1754-4226 GCF_000754665.1 Bison bison bison
CAGGAGCATGCTCACAGAGGGAGAAGACCATGTTTTTCTCTGTAACAGTCCTGTGATGCTACTGTCGGGGTCCAAATACCAGAATTCATAACCCGTGACTCAGTCTGGTGTTTTTTGAGTGAAAAGCCACAAAGACACAAGTTTTGTCAGTGTGTTATGTATGGTACATTTAAAAAATTAATATTAAATATCATCAGCAATGTTGATTCTTAAGACTATAGATTTCATACGAGTAAGAGTTTTAATAACTGGCTTATTACAGGACTATAAAAAAGAGTATAGCCTATCCAAAAGATAAGCCTGTATATTGGAAATCTCTTATAAACTAATACTTTTATAAGCACTAAGGGCAAAAAGGCATTGCTTTACAGTACTTATAACTACTACCGTACGATTTAAATTAATACCAAAAACTTAAAACATATGCTTACTGTGTAATTGCTGACTCAAGGTTATGGATGATATATGTTCTCAGATGTTCTCAGAGCATATTACTGAGCTGAGCTGTGAGGAATATAATGTTTACTCAAAGTCAAGTTCCAAGGCATTTCCTATGGTTAATACATTATAAATGGTCGTCTTCTATGTAGCTCTCTCTCTCTGTTGTATCTCAACTGTAGAAGTTGAACTCTCCCTTTCAGCTTCAATATATAATGATAATCTTTAAAGCACCATTTAATTAACTGATTTAAAATTATGTAAACAAGAGATTGGGAGAAGAAATGTTCAACTGTTTCAGTTCTCTATTAAAATTACAAAAATTGTTTCAAAATCCCATTTAGTTTGGACTATTCCTCAGGAATAACTGATTGAAAAAATAAAGATGGTGTGGAAAAGCATAATTCTTTAATTAGTCATTAGGCCCACAAAATAGAACAATAGAACAATTGGATCTGAAAGACATATTAAAATTTATCTGATCCACCCCCTCATTGTTAAGATGATGGAGCTATGCTCCAAGTATTAATAGGGTAAATGACTTGTCCAGGATCATACAGGTTTAGTGGCATAGCTAGGGTTCCAAGTTCCATGATTCTTGGTGATCGTCTCAGTATTCTATATTGCCTCTAGAAAATTTGAGAGGCGGAAACTGAACTCTGGCCTTATACATACTTTAAAAAAAGTTTTTTTTTTGGCCTTACAGTTTCAAAGCATGCACTCTATCTCTCTACATGCCTGGAGGTGCTTAATCAGTACTAACCGACATGATTAAAATTGTTATCTTTTTAATTCAATAAGTTTCTTTGGAAAGCAACCACATAAAATGGATTGGAAGAGAGAATTTAGCAGTAATGCCCCCTCAATACATGTGGCAGGAATTAGATTCGCTGCATCATGTATGCATTGCAACCTGCTAAGAAAGCAGACTCCTAGGAAAGAGCTACTGGAACTGGCCAGTACAACTGCTCTGATTCAATAAGTAACTTGAAGTTTTGATGGAATCGATCACTCATTAGCCTGTGGGCGAGGAAAAAGGAAATCAATGAGCAAAAGGAATCATGGTGAAAGGAGAGTACACCTATCCCCTGCCTTGCCCACATACGCCTTTAGCTGAACTGTATGTTCCCAAGATTAAAGAATCTTAAGACTGAAGTTTCACTCTATTCTGCATGGCATACTTGGATCACAGATCTGTAATGATGCTTTCTGTTCCAAGCACTATATCTTGAGGCAGACACGTGACAAGCTAGAATACAACAGAGATGGTCAGGGACTGGAAAGCCCAGTCATAAAGAAAGGTTAGAAATTGGTGCTTTTAGTGCTTGGGAAGGTGAAACTTAGACATGGAGAGGGGGAAAGGAACTGACATATATTTAAGTAGCTACTGTGTGCCAGACACTTTGCATATGTTATTTCCTTTCATCCTCATACCACCCTATGCAGAAGGTATTCTCTTTCTTGGAGATATGTGGTTTGAAGGTATCAGATAACTTACCTGTTACAGAGTTAGTAAGGAGTAGAGATAGGATGAATAGAGCTAATGCTCATGCTTTAGATGAGAGTTTTCAAATATTTGAAGAGCTGATAGAAAGAAGATTAGGATTGACATTGTCATGATAGTAATAGTTGTTATAAAAGTAGCAGTAGTATTAGAAATAAAAACAATAGCTGACATTTACTGAACACTTATGTTGTGCCAGGAACTGTGCTAAGCACTTGATTTATATTAACATATTTAATCCCTACAATAATCCTAAAATGTAGGTACTGCTATTACTTCCATTTTACACATAAGGGAACTGAGGTACAGATTAAGTAATGTACTCAGCATCACATAAGTGAGGGAACCTGAGTATGAACTCGGATTGTCCTAGGAAGCAGATTTTAGCCTAGCATAAGAGGGACACCTTTCTACTCAAACTGTCTGGCAGAGGGATGGGTGTTCTGGTGAAGCAGGAAATTTCTCAGCCTTGAAAGTATTTAAGCAGGGTCTGGGTGGGCTTCCCTGGTGGTTCAAATGGTAAGGAATCT
>NW_011373518.1:4404-5732 GCF_000754665.1 Bison bison bison
GGTGCTGCTTTCAGGCATGCTGTGCATGAGGTTTCTTCACTGAAAGCAAGGTTAAGAGTAAGGTAAACTCAAAGGCCCATTTCAGCTCTAAATATATCTCACTCAAGTTGACACATCTACTGGTTAGTGAGCTGCCATGTCCTTTCTAGGCCTTTTCTGGACTTAGGTGGGTACTCAGAGCTCATAGGTAGACAACTTCACTTGTGTTACTATGTAGATGAGCTATTGGCTCTGGAAAAGTATCAATATAAGTTGATGCCCTGGTCCATCAAATGGAGAGAAGCCATTCCAAGGATCTGTTGCAAGAATAAATTTATAAATCATTGGACAAGGTCAAAAGAAATCCATTAATGAAAACTGATTAGCCTCCAGAGTTCTCTTTTCTAACTGCGACAGTTTATAATCCAAATGAAATTAGCACCCATTTTCAAATTCGTGCTCTTTCATCTTAATAATTTCTTGCATTAATCTGCCATATGGTTCTTCCCTTTCCAATCTTGTGATAATGTCACTTATGTATTCATTCAGACACCTTTGTATTTCTAATATTGGCCAATTACAAAAGCCATCTGTGTTTCATATAGCATTCTCACCCAGAACACAAAGGGTTTTATTTAATTGAAAAATACAAATGTACCATACCATGAGGAAAATAATGCACAGATATAGCTAAATAGCTAACCATTTCTTCTTCTCCCTCAGCCTTTCTTTGGCTACCTTTCTAAAATAAAGTATTTCAGGGGAAAATGGCCTCTAGGAACTCCATCACTGTCAGTGGTAGAAGTGAGGTGACACTGTCATTGACCTCCTTTGTCTTGAGAGAATTGGAAAGGCACCTAGGAGCATGACTTATCACTATTTCTTATGGCAAAGATGACAGCCGAAGATGACCTGGGAAGACGATGGGGCAGAGAAAAGCTAGTCAAGAACTTCTCTGGAGAAATACAGACATAAAAGCATAAGATTTTTCAATCAGTTGCTTCTCAAATTGACTGGAATCCCCACTGAAGGTCAGTTGAGTCTTTGAATGTGTTCATTCTTTCTGGAGACACTGATAATTTGGCATTGTGCATTGTACAAATGATCAAAAATCAGAGTCTGTGTACACTGATCCATGTGTCTTGCCAACATTACATGAAGTTTTTATAAAATTCCTAGGTGTGGAACCCCCTAGAGAAGGGAATTCTCTAAATGTGGTCTAGTTATGTTTCACAGCTAGCCTTTCTCTCAATTCAACTTAAAAGCACCAATCATATTTCAGAAACAATGTATGAGCCGTATATTATTAGAACTATTTTTATTGACCTAACCAAGGCCTTTGATTTAGT
>NW_011373518.1:5832-7412 GCF_000754665.1 Bison bison bison
CTTTCTTCAGAGATCCCATGATTCTGGGCTTAGCAGTGACCCTGTAAAATGGTTTTCTCTTCATTTAGTTCTTGCCAACTTAGCCTCGACCCAGAGGTCCAAAATACTTGCAGACTGTCATTTTTAGTGAAGATTAACCGAAGCCTCTCCTTGGCTGATGGTGAAGGAGAGTTCAAAGACTATGCTGGCAGCTCCATTGCTATCACAAAAAGTTTCTCCTTTCGAAATCACCTCCCTCTTTCTAGCTGATCTACTTGTGTCAAAGGTACACTTTTTAGCAGAATTTATTCCTCCAGTTACTTCTAGTGTATATTATCCCCAAAGGCAAAACATTCATGGTAATACATGTGACATAACTTATTTCAGTAGAGTATTAGAATGGCAGAGGTAACTGGGATGTTACAGAACCTTTAGTTTGATATTCTTGTTTTATAGATGGGGAAACTGAGGTTCAGAGGTGTTAAATGACTCATCAGAAGCAAGGACAATTAATTAGCATCAGAGCTTAGAGTAGAACCCAGGTCTCAGGACTCCTAATCAAGTGCTCTTTCTACTCTGTCATGCTGCTTCATGACTAGCTAATATAGAGAGAATTAATATATGTAAGTATATATTATATAGATATATTTTTATATATTCTATAAATGGTAATACAGCCTAGCAGTTAAGAGCAGACCTGAGTGTTAATTTTACCCCTTATTCACAATTTTATCCCTTATTACATGCATGAATGTACACATCTAACTTAACGTGAGCTTCAGTTGCCTCATCTGTAAAACTGAGATCATAATAACATCTACCTTTTAAAATTATGATGACAATTAAATGAGAAAATATATAAAGCACTTTGAAAAGTGCCTTGCACTTGCTAAACTCTCAGTGAATGGTAGCTGTTTTTCCTATGTAGATTTTTTTTCTATATAACTCATTCCACTCCCCCTCCCATGCCCTAGAACAAGAATTCTCTTGGAAATCTTAATGTTATTAAAATTATAGTATGCAAATGTATTAAAATGTAGCAACATTCTTCTAGCTCACCTGAATCTAGTGTGTCATGTTTTTCCTAAGTTAATTGTAGCCTGATTTGGTTCTGTTCAGTATCACATCTATTTCCACAAACAGGAAATTGTCTTTTCTAGATTTTGATTGGCAGGGATAGTTTTATAAACTTTATTGAATTACATTAGTGTTGTTCTATGGTAGAGGAGACACTTTCATTATAAGCCTGTGTTCCTAGGTGCTTATCTTTTTCATAAAATTACCCTTTGGACTGAAATATTTTCAACTTGTTTTCTATTTCAGATTGGGTATAAAAAATTGACGGGTGGGAAAAGTGGGCAATTTCTTATAACATTTTATTTGGCTACTGAGTAATCACATTTTAACATCTTCCTGTTTGCCTCTGTGGTTTCAAGATGTTAAAACCCCATAAGAACCCAGAAACACACAGCACAATTATTTTAAAGAACAGCTTGCAGAAATTTTACAGGAAGCAACTATATATATATATATATGAGATCAGAGTCTTTTGAAGACTTGGTACCTGGCCTCCAAAGCTTTCTTTTTCAAATCATCCTTGA
>NW_011373518.1:7512-9274 GCF_000754665.1 Bison bison bison
TTATTTTTTAACATAGATTTATTTAAATTGAATCCAGCTCTTTCATATTCCCAGCTATCTTCTTTTCTCAACTTGGTTGAGAAATGGCTGTCAGGAAAAAAATTAGAAGTACAAAGTAAACAAAATGAAAAGATTAGAGAAGAGTTTAGGAAAGTAAGGATTTGTAAATGGAGTTGAACGCTTAGCTAAGAGGCTAGTCAGAGATTCCCAAGACCAGAAGCCAGAGCCTAGTGCCCAGGTACTTTTGGTCAAATTGCTTTCACCAGGACTTAAGAAAGATGGGGTATCATTGTAAGGAGAGCTCTATTTCTTAGGGATAATCACAATAAAGGGGATGTGCGCACAGACCTGAAAGAGGAGTAGAGGCAGCCTAGAGCATCAAGGCTAGATCTAGGAGTGGAAGTAGAGTACAGAAACATCAAAAGCACCAAGAACCTGAAGTTATTATTGATGGGAATATACTTATTGCCATTTTATTACAAAAACCACAAACAACAAATGTTGGCAAGGATGTGGAGCAAAGGGAACCCTTGCACACTGTTGGTGGGAATGTAAATTGATGCAGTCATTGTGGAAAACAATATGGAGGTTCCTCAAAAAACTAAAAATAGAGACTTCCCTGGCAGTCCACTGGTTAAGATTTCATACTTCCACTGCAGAGGGCACGAGTTCAATCCCTGGTTGGGGAACTGAGATCCTGCATGCTGAGCAGTGCATCCCCCCAAAAAATGTAATAAAGAAACTAAAAATAGAGCAACCATATGCAGCAGTAATTCCACTACTGGGTATATATCTGAAAAAAAATGAAAATACTAATCCAATAAGATACATGAACCCCAATGTTCACCCCACAAGCCCTGTTTGTAATAGCCAAGATACAGAAACAACCGAACAGTGTCCATCATCTGATGAATGCATCAGTTCAGTTCAGTTCAGTTGCTCAATTGTGTCCAACTCTTTGTGACCCCATGGATTGCAGCACACCAGGCTTCCCTGTCCATCACCAACTCCCGGAGCTGTACTCAAACTCATGTCCATAGAGTCAGTGATGCCATCCAACCACCTCATCCTATGTCATCCTTCCACCTTCAATCTTTCTCAGCATCAGGGTCTTTTCCAGTGAGTCAGTTCTTCCCATCAGGTGGACAAAGAATTGGAGTTTCAGCTTCAGCATCAGTCCTTCCAATGAATATTCAGGACTGATCTCCTTTAGGATGGACTGGTTGGATCTCCTTGCAGTCCAAGAGACTCTCAAGAGTCTTCTCCAACACCACAGTTCAGAAGCATCAATTCTTCGGAATTCAGCATTCTTTTTGGTCCAACTCCCACATCCATACATCCATACCATCTCTTTGACTAGATGGCCCTTTGTTGGCAAAGTAATGTCTCTGCTTTTTAATATGCTGTCTAGATTGGTCATAGCTTTTCTTCCAAGGAGCAAACGTCTTTCAATTTCATGGCTGCAGTCACCATCTGCAGTGATTTTGGAGCCCCCCCCCAAATAAAGTCTCTCACTGTTTCCATTGTTTCCCCATCTATTTGCCATGAAGTAATGGGACCAGATGCCATGATCTTTGTTTTCTGACTGCTGAGTTTTAAGCCAACTTTTTCACTCTCCTCTTTCACTTTCATCAAGAGGCTCTTTAGTTCTTCACATAAGGGTGGTGTCATCTGCGTTTCTGAGGTTACTGATATTTCTCCCGGCAGTCTTGATTCCAGCTTGTGTTTCATCTAGCCTGGCATTTCACATGATGTATCTGCT